>NW_005871077.1:8419516-8422223 GCF_000147115.1 Myotis lucifugus
TGGGGACCCCAAGCTCCATACAGGAGAAGAAACTGGACTGTCTGGCATCGGTCGGAACTTCGAAGGGCGGCTTTCTCTTCAGAGGTGCTTGCAGGCGATTCCACAGGGACACTGAGGCGCGGGGCCCCTTAGGGCAGGGCTGAGGATCAGCCATAGCTGTTTGCTCCACCCTGTTGATTCCCTGAGGCCCTGCCTACCCAAGCTGTGCACAGAGGCTTTTGCATATGAAAGGCCTGGCCCTTTGCAATCTGAAAATTACCTAACAAACTGCAGCTGGGTCAGAGAGACCCAGAACTTCCAAAAGAAGGCCCAAGGCCCCACAGCAGCTTGCATTGCTTCACAGCTGGGCCTCATCTAGGCACCTCCAAACCCCAAACAAAGAAGAGGAATCTGCAGATCTCTCCATACCTCCTGCTGGGTAGCCTCAGGCAGAGGCTAAATTAGCACCTCCTTAGAGATCCAAGAGCCAGTGTACCCAGTGGTCAGAGTGGGACCATCCAGATTACAACTCCTCAGATCCATAAGGGACACACTCAGGGGGCAGACTCAGTGAGCACCAAAGCCCCACTAAAGCAAGTCTTGCCCCAGAAGGGTGTCTCCAGTGTTACGGGTTGGCTCAACGAGATAGACCACCGACTCAGAATTTAAATTTAAGAGCCTTTATTAAGCTGGCCAGCTGACCACAGCACCTAGCTCCCCCTCTGGGAGCTTCAGAGCATGTGGCAGAGATCAAGGGTGCAGTATGATCCTTTATAGCAAAACAGTGTTACCTTAGAAGTTCACAGAAAGTTCATAAGAACAAAGGGGGGGTAAACAGAGTCACACCTGGCTGGAGCGTATCATAACACATTGTTTTTCTAAGACAATCTAGCAATTTTTCTTCCATGGTTCCTAACCCTGCAATCCCTCTCCATACGTCAGTCCCCCCTCCCAGCACATACACAATCCTTCTCCATATCCTGACAACACAATCCTTCCTCATACATCCCCCTCCCTCCGAGCACATTCAATTTCTCATGTCTCATTTCCTCCCCTTAGCACATTCTGTAACATTCTGTAATCCTTCCATGCCGCAGTCCCTCATCCTAGCACAAGTAATTTCACCAATTCGTGGTGGGTGTTATTAGTTTCAGCTGCTTACTCCATTTGCTCCAGGACACGACCTGGGACGCGTCTGCCTGTATCGCCGCCATCTTCGGAATCTCCTGGATCAATGGTCCTGATGTTACCGGATCATTTCCACTCTGGGAGCTGGCCCTGCCCTTCCATGGTCTGGGACATTTTGAATGTCAGGTGACCTCCAGGTTCTCGAATTCAGGTGAAAGTGAGAGTAAGTTTATTAAAGCTTGGGAAGAGGAGGTAAAGGAAAGGCCCCTGGAGACAGATTAAGGGATAAGCCTGGGACAAGCTGCCACTGCCCACTGCTCCCTGGTTGCAAGTCTAATGGGGACCCTTAGTGTTTTAGCTCCAGGCCCAGAAAAGCTATGAAAGCAAGTGATGCCATGGCAGATGGATCTGATGTCAGCCATAGCATCACTTGGTTTCACAGCTTTTCTGGGCCTGGAGCTGAAACACAACTGAGGCCTAGATATTATCTCTAGTTTGATCAAAACTCTCTCAGGTCAACAGACTAGAGCAAGCATGTCAAACTCGCAGCCACACAGAACGCATGCAGCCCACATTGAATTTTTTTGGCGGCCCAGCCAATATAAGGATATATAAGAAACATTTTAATAAAAGTTTTGTAACTTAATTTTTACAATATACTGTTACACATAATTATTAATAACGAACTACAGCGTTTGCTAATGACTGTTCACTATAATCGTGTTGCATTCATTTCCCTTACGTGCAGGCACACCATCTCTCTCCACTAATACTAGCAGCAAATATTTTAGCAGCCGATTGCCATGTCATTAGTCTTGGACTGATTTGTTTGGTGTGCGCAACAGGAAATACTTTGCTTTTGGAGAGCAAGAAAAATAGGTTTATTTGCGTTTCACTTATTAATTTGTGCAGTTATTCAGTGTCTAGTGAGTTAATGTTCAAGAAAAATATTAATTTTTATTAAAATGTTTTATTATTTTATGTTAACGATTACTCATTTATTTCAGCCCTTTGTATTCACTGTGTCTATCGAAATAAACCTACGTTTCTATGAAAATTGAACGTTTTGTTTTTTGGAGACCACATAAACTTAAACCTTGTTTATTTGGCCTCATTGTCCTGAGGCCTTAGTGATTAAGGGACTGGGAGGCAGGTGAGTCAGGGTGCTGGATGAGGCCAATTTGAATTGAAAGGAAAGACAGGAGAAAAGGTCTATTAAAGAAATGAAGTTCCTACTTGATTACAATATTAGTATTTTGAGTACCTTGAAGCAACTATGATTGCTACCAAGAAAATCTGGAGAGAAACAACTGGAAAATGGTTAATAATAATTCAGTAAGATTACAGTTATAAAATCACTATACAAAAAATTGATAGTTTTACAAGTCACCTGCAATAACTGATTAGAGAATATAATGGAGAAAGGATGTCATTCAAAATTGCAACAAATTTAAACATATCCTGGAACAAAATAAGTGCCCAGCACATTTTAAGCACTCCACATGTGTTAATTCATTTAATCCTCATCACAGTCTCCTGAGGGAGCTGCTGTTACTTTTCCATGGTGAGGAAGCAGGCTTAGACATAAAGAGATTAAACA
>NW_005871077.1:8423776-8425546 GCF_000147115.1 Myotis lucifugus
TGCCCCTCACCCACTTTCCCACTCTCCACTGTCACCTATTACGCAGGACATTAGCGCACACTATTTCTCTGCCTGTACCCCTTCCCTCCATAGCGCCCCCTCTCCACTCTCTCCAGACTTGGAAAACTTCTCTCTATTCCTCCCTACCCTCCCTCCTTTCCTCCTCTTCTATTCTCGCCACCCTTTTCTCTCCACTGGCCTTTTTTTTTTTTCTCCCCTTCTCTCTTTCCCTCTGTCTTCATCTCCTCTCTCTTCCTCTCTTTCCATTTTATTCTGTCTCTCCGTCTCCCCCCTCTCTCTTTTCTTCTTTCTCTTTCTTCCCCTTTCCCTGGCCTCTGACCCCCTTCTCATATTGCTAAGGGACAGTGTTAGGGAGAGATTACTGTCAGCATTGATGTGCATGGAAGTATGAAAGACTTTATTATTATTTTAACTGATTTTAGAGAGGAAGATAATCATTGATTGGCTTCCTCCTGTACGCCCCTACTGGAGATCAAGCCTGCAATTTGGGCATGTGCCCTTGACGAGAATCGAACCCGGAACCCCTCAGTCCTCAGGTAGGCACTCTATCCACTGAGCCAAACCAGCTAGGGCTAAATATTGAAAGACTTCAGAAGTCAACAGAAACGTTTGAACAATGTCATCTAATCTATAAATATTTGCCTTAAACATGCTTTTCTTTTTCAGAAATATAATTCTTACTGATCAGTAATATTATGGGTGCTTCCAATTTACAAAGCTTTCTTCTTATTCACCTCAGCAACTCCTTGATGTAGGTGGAGCAGATGCTGTCTCCAATGTTTTTCAGGTAGAGCTGAAGTCCATAAAGGTAATTGACTTGGTAAAGGTCACAGTCAGAAACCAGCAGGACTTCCAATTCATCCACAGTAGCCCCTAAAACTGCCAAGGTGGACAGCTTCACCTGTCACACAAATTTCCATGCATGTCATTCCTAGAGAAGGGACACTTGTGGTTTTTTAGCTTTTTAAAAACAACAACATACCATTACTGTAAGCATGGATGGTATATAGGGGTGTTATTTTTATGGTTGCTAAATATAGACACATACAGGTGGGTCTGGCTTACTAATAGAAATTTTAGAGAAATGTGGGAGTTGTTATTTCAGAGTTGCTGCTTGACTCTTCAATGATGTCTTGTTCCCATTAGGTTTCAGTTTAAGTGCCTCAGAGAATCTGGGAACTTGGGGTTTCTTACATAGTCACCAACTGTCCCCTCCTCTGAGGCCATGCCCCTCCTTGGTCATGTAGGGTTCTCCTGGACTGTGATTTTGTTTTTCTGTACTTGTGATTTCTCATATTTAAGTGTAAGATACATTGTGTAGCTCACAATATGCCTAGCTTTTGACTTTCACTGGATATCTTTGTTTGAACTGTTCTTCCTCATTATTCATGTTTTAGCTCAAAAGTCATCCCTCCTCTCACATTTTCTGGCCACTTCATCTACAGTAGCATCAATTCCTACCTCCCATCTGTTGACAAAAGAACATCTGGCCTAAGAAAGTCTCTTATAAGAGTTTACCTGAGCCAAACTGACAACAATTGCTAGGAATCAATATTTTAATGGGTTGAGAAAATGCTCTGGAGAATGGCAGTTTTGCAGCTTATTTAAATACTAGAGGCCTGGTGCATGAATTTGTGCATGGGTGGGATCCCTCGGCCTGGCTGGTGATCAGGGCTGATCAGGGCCATCTCGCCCAGTCCTGATTGAGGCCAGTGGCTGGGGGAGGGACCGCAGGAGGTTGTCTTTGGG
>NW_005871077.1:8425646-8511511 GCF_000147115.1 Myotis lucifugus
CACTTACCACCAGGGGGCAGCTCCTGCATTGAGTGTCTGCCCCCTGGTGTTCAGTGCGCATCATAGCGACCAGTCGTTCGGTCTTTTAGGATTTTATATAGATAGATTAGAATCAAGGAGGAGACGTACCAAGGCTGATGGCCCGGTTGCCATCACACCCTAGGACAGTGGTCAGCAAACTGCGGCTCGTGAGCCACATGTGGCTCTTTGGCCCCTTGAGTGTGGCTCTTCCACAAAATACCATGTGCGGGCGCGCATGTACAGTGCAATTGCAACTTCGTGGCCCATACGCAGAAGTCGGTATTTTGTGGAAGAGCCACACTCAAGAGGCCAAAGAGCCGCATGTGGCTCTCGAGCCACAGTTTGCCAACCACTGCCCTATGAGAAGCAGTAGTTGGCTCCAGTCAGCATCACAGCAGCCAGCAGCCACAGTGGTGAGGCCAAGACCCAGCAGTATCTGTCGCCCCTCAGCACTGGTGACACAGCAGGGGCTTCACAGCATCAGCCCCTGCTGACAGGGACAAAAAGTTCACCATGAAGGTTTTGGGAACAGTTAAAGGTTTCAATGTAAGAAACAGATGTGGTTTCATCAACAGGAATAACATCAAGTAGGATGTATTTGTACACCTGACAGTTACAAAGAAGAATAACCTCAGGAAGTCCCCTCACAGTATAGTACAGGGGTCCTCAAACTTTTTAAACAGGGGGCCAGTTCACTGTCCCTCAAACCGTTGGAGGGCCGGATTATAGTTTAAAAAAAAACTATGAACAAATTCCTATGCACACTGCACATATCTTATTTTGAAGTAAAAAAACAAAACTTCAAAAAAAAGGCTCTCTTAACTTCAAAAAAAAAGGCCCTACTAACTGCAAAATAAAAAAAAAATAGACCTCCTAACTTAAAAAAAAAAAATCCTAACTTGTTCTTACCTCGGTCCTCAGGCAGCAGCAGGCTCTGCACAGGCAAGCTCGTGACTCGTCCAATCACACCCGAGACTGAGAGGAGGAGTCGAGAGACAGAGAGAAGGAGGGGAGTCGGAGAGTGCTGCGCACATTCCACACATGCGCACTGCGGGCCCGGGATGAGTCGGCTGCTAAGCAACAGGCAGCGGTGGCAAAAACACCCGGCGGGCCAGATAAATGTTTTCGGCGGGCCGCATGTGGCCCGCGGGCCGTAGTTTGAGGACCCCTGGTATAGGAAAATGGAGAGAGCGGGCCGTAGTTTGAGGACCCCTGGTATAGGAAATGGAGAGACTGGAATTTGATTTTGTTAAAAAGAGAAAAGCGTGCGGAGATGGCAAATATAGGCCTTCTTAGAGTTCCAGGGCAAGGCAGGAAATATGCAGCAGACTGTACCATTATAAAGGTGCTACATTCCTTGCAGGGTCCTCCACACAATTACCAGAATATAATGAGAGTGGGGAAGGGATGAGGGATCAGAGACCATATGGGCATGGACCACACTATTCTAGGCCTCCTGTGCAGGGAGAAGGCATGTGCAGGGTTCTGACAACCAGAGTGTAGGAGAGAGAACAGGTAGACCAGTGAAACAGAATATGTATTGGGGCTATAGACTCCACAGGGCCCTCCTCACCAAAAACAGCCTAGAGAAAACAGCAACAAAGAAAAAGAAAATCAAGATGAGACCCCAGGTCAGCAGCCACTTCAATGTGGTACCTGTCTTAACTTCAATTACTGACATAGACACCCAGAAAACTCCAAACCACAAGATGGCAACAGGACAAAGCAGTTGATCCACCAACTGAGAATTTATCTGCTCCCAAGGCTGAGCAGAGTGGGGCCGAGTAAATGCCAGCTTACCATCTCTACTGCATTTGGGTTAGTCATCCAACAAGAATAATTGAATATAAAATTCCAACAATAAAAATGAACAATGGGGGGAAGATGGCTGCTAACAGGAAGGCAGACTGCAAGATAGTTTGAGAGGGAGAGAACGAAAGGAGAGTGTATGGACATACAGGGAGTGTATATTTGTGGGTGAGGGACAGCTATACTCCAAGGGACTATTGGGGACTGCTGGACCAGGCTCCCCTGAGTGGGCATCCTGCACTGCTGCAGAAATCTCTCCCAGAGCCACTGTCTCTGCCGCAGAGACCGTGCCATCTTGAAGGGGAAAGTGCCTGTTATCGGAAACCTATACATCCCAGGAATCTACAACAAGAATACCCAGGGAACAGCTGTGAACTCAGGAACACCGGATCTCTAGCAGCACAAATACTCGGACTCGGATGAGCTCTGCACCTTCTCATGGAAAGGTCAGATTTCGCCTAGGAAAAGGAGAGAGAGAGCTACAAAACCAGACACCCGGAGAAGAGAGATCATGGGGAGACAAAGAAACAGCCCGCATATGAAATAAAAGGAGGCATCACCAGAAAAGAAAGTAAACAAAATGGAGGCAAGCAATATGTCAAAGAAAGAATTCAGATAAATGGTCATAAGGTCGCTGAAAAGAATGGAAGACAAATTCAACAATATGGGTAAAAACCAAGAGGAAATGAGGAAGAACCAAGAAGAAATGAAAAATGACATTGCTGCTATAAGGAACTCAATGGAAAGCATCAACAGTAGACTAGAAGAAGATGAGTACCACATCAGTGAGCTAGAAGACAAGTTAGGAAAAAATACCTAAGCAGAGCAGCATCTAGAAACAAACGTTAAAAACAGGAGGAGAGCCTAAGGGAACTTTGGGACAACACAAAACGAAACAACATCCGCATAACAGGGATGCCAAAAGGAGAGGAAACTGAGCAAGGAATAGAAAAGCTGTTTGAAGAAATAATGACAGAAGATTTCTCTGACTGTAGAGAAGAAAAAACTCACACCAGTTCAAGAAGCTCACAGAGTCCCTAACAAAATGAACCCCAAAAGACCAACACCAAGGCACATAATAATTAAATTGGCAAACACCAACGACAAAGCAAGAATCTTAAAAGCAGCCAGAGAGAGACAGGAAGTTACCTACAAAGGATCCCCCATCAGACTGGCAACTGATTTCTCAACAGAAACACATCAGGCCAGAAGGGAATGAAATGAAATATACAAAGTCATGCAAAGGTAGGGTCTGAATCCAAGAATACTGTACCCAGCAAGGCTATCAATCAAAATTGAGGGTGAAATCAGGAGCTTCCCAGACAAAAAAGGGCTAAAGGAGTTTATTACCACCAAACCAGCAATGCAAGAAATGCTAAAGGGTCTGCTGTAAAAAGAAGAAATAAAAAGGTAAGAAGGAACACAGGCATAAGGAATAAAAATGGTGACAAATACCTATTAATAATAACTTTAAATGTAAATGGATTAAATGCCCCAATCAAAAGACATACAGTAGCTGAGTGGATAAGAAAACATGACCCACATATCTGCTGTCTACAGGAAACCCACCTCAGAAAAAAGGATTCACACAGACTGGTGGAGAAGGGATGGGAAAAGGTTTTTCAGGTGAATGGAAATGAAAAAAAGCTGGGGTAGCAATACTTATATCTGACAAATTAGATCTCAAAGTGAAGGACATAACAAGAGATAAGGAAGACCACTTCATAATACTAAAGGGAGCAATCCAACATGAAGAAATGACTCTGGTAAAAATATACGCACCCAATATAGGAGCACACAAATACATGAAAAAAAAAAAAACTTCTGGAGGAGATCAAGGGAGAGATTGACAGCAATACAGTCATAGTTGCAGACTTTAACACCCCACTATCACCATTAGACAAATCCTGTAAACAAAAACTCAGCAAAGAAACATCAATCCTAAATGACTCACTAGATCAGATGGAATTAATTAACATCTTCAGAACATTTCACCCCAAAGCCACAGAATATACATTCTTCTCAAGGGCACATGGGTCATTTTCAAAGATAGACCATATATTAGGTCAAAGGCAAAGTCTCTTCAAATTCAAGAAGATAGAAATCATATCAAGCATCTTCTCAGATCACAATGGCATAAAACTAGAAATCAACTACAATAAAAACAATTAAAAAAAAATCAAACACCTGGAGACTAAATAGCATGCTATTAAACAATGACTAGGTTACCAGAGAGATCAAAGAAGAAATAAAAAGCATCATGGCAACAAACAACAATGAAAATACAACAATCCAAAATCTATGGGACACAGTGAAAGCAGTCCTGAGAGGGAAGTTCATAGCTCTACAAGCCTACCACAAAAAAACAAGAAACAATGGTAATAAATTACCTAACCCTACAACTCAAAGAGTTAGAAAGAGAGCAACAAGAAAAGCCCAGTGTAAGCAGAAGGAAGAAAATAATAAAGATCAGAGCAGAGATAAACGAGATAGAGACCAAAAACACACACAAAAAACAATACAAAAGATCGACAAAACCAAGAGCTGGTTCTTTGAAAGGATAAACAAGATTGATGAACCTCTAGCCAGGCTCACCAAGAAGCAAAGAGAGGACCCAAATAAACAAAATCAGAAATAAAAGAGGTGAAATAACAACTGATCCCACAGAAATACAAACTATGAAAAAATACTATGAACAACTCTGTTCCAACAAAAAGGACAACCTAGATGAAATGGACATATTCTTAGAAAAATACAAGCTCCCAAAACTCAACCAAGAAGAATCAAAAAACCTGAATAGGCCGATAACTACTGAAGAAATTGAAACAGCAATCAAAAATCTTCCAGCAAACAAAAGCCCTTGTCCGGATGGCTTTATAGGGGAGTTCTACCGAGCATTCAAAGAAGAACTAAAACCTATCCTACTCAGACTATTCCAAAAAAATTCAAGAGGAAGGCACACTTCCAAGCTCTTTCTATGAAGCCAGCATTACCCTAATTCCAAAACCAGAGAAAGACACCACACACAAAAAAAGAGCTATAGGCCAATATCCTTGATGAACATAGATGCTAAAATCCTCAACAAAATTCTAGCAAATCAAATTCAGCATTACATTAGAAAGATCATGCACCATGACCAAGTGGGATTTATTCCAGCAATGCAAGGATGGTACAATATCCACAAATCAATAAATGTGATACATCACATAAACAAACTGAGAGACAAAAATCACATAATCATATCAATTGATGCAGAAAAAGCATTTGACAAAATCCAACACCCTTGCCCTAACCGGTTTGGCTCAGTGGATAGAGCATTGGCCTGCGAACTCAAGGGTCCCGGGTTCGATTCCGGTCAAGGGCATATACCTTGGTTGTGGACGCATCCCCAGTGGGGAGTGTGCAGGAGGCAGCTGATCGATGTTTCTCTCTCATCAATGTTTCTAACTCTCTGTCCCTCTCCCTTCCTCTCTGTAAAAAATCAATAAAATATATTTTTAAAAAATCCAACACACTTTCTTCATAAAAACTCTCAGCAAAGTGGGAATAGAGGGATCATACCTCAACATAATAAAAGCCCTATATGACACAGCCAACATCATACTCAATAGGCAAAAACTAAACCCATTTCCCCTAAGAACAGGAACAAGACAAGGATGCCCACTTTCACCACTCCTGTTTGACATAGTATTAGAAGTACTAGCCATAGCTATCAGACAAGAAGAAGAAATAAAAGTCATCCAAATTGGAAATGAAGAAGTAAATCTATCCTTATTTGCAGATGACATAATACTTACTATACATAGAAAACCCCAAGACTCCATCAAAAAACTACTGGACCTAATAAATGAATGCGGCAATGTAGCAGGATACAAAATTAACACCCAGAAATCTATGGCCTTTTTATACACCAATAATGAACTCACAGAAAGAGAAATGAAAAAAAAAAAACAATCCCATTTACCATTGCACCAAAAAAACTAAGATACCTAGGAATAAACTTAACCAAGGACGTAAAAGACCTGTACTTGGAAAACTACAGGACATTGAAAAAAGAGATAGAGGAAGATATAAACAGATTGAAGAACATCCCATGTTCATGGATTGGTAGAATCAACATCATTAAAATGTCCATACTAGCCCTAACCAGTTTGGCTTAGTGGATAGAGCGTCAGCCTGCAGACTCAAGGGGCCCAGGTTCAATTCCGGTCAAGGGCATGTACCTTGGTTGCGGGCACATCTCCAGTAGGGAGTGTGCAGGAGGCAGCTGATCGATGTTTCTCATCGATGTTTCTAACTCCCTATCCCTCTCCCTTCCTCTCTGTAAAAAATAAATAAAATATATTTTTTTAAAATGTCCATACTACCTAAAGCAATCTATAGATTCAATGCAATACCTATTAAAATACCAATGGCATATTTCAAAGATCTAGAACAAACTCTCCAAAAATTCATCTGGAATAAAAAAAGAACCTGAATAGCCACAGCTGTCCTGAGAAAGAAAAAAAAGTTGGAGGGATCACAATACCAGACCTCAAACTTTATTACCAAGCCACGGTTCTCAAAACTGCCTGGTACTGGCACAAGAACAGACATATAGACCAATGGAACAGAATAGAGGATCCAGAAATTGACACAAGCCATTATGCTCAATTAATATTTGACAAAGGAGGCAAAAGCATACAATGGAGTCAAAACAGTCTCTTTAATAAATGGTGCTGGGAAATTTGGTCAGATACATGCAAAAAAAAAATGAAACTAGATCACCAACTTACACCATACACAAAAACAAACTCAAAATGGCTAAAGGACTTGAATGTAAGATGGGAAACCATAAAAACCCTACAAGACTCCATAGGCAGCAAAATTGCAGACATATGTTGTAGCAATATCTTTACAGACACAGATCCTAGGGCAAGAGAGACTAAGGAGAAAATAAACAAATGGGACTGCATCAAAATAAAATGCTCTGCACAACAAAAGAAACCATCAACAAAACAATAAGAAAGCCCACTGCATGAGGCTTCTCGAAAGAGGTGGAGGTGTGGAGGGTAGGGAGGTGAAGATGGGGTGCCTGCACCTGACAGAGTGAGATGGAAAGACAAATCAGAAACAGGGGTACCCTGCAGGCAATCTCAACTTGGATGGGAGGCTGGAATGCTTTCCAAGATCCTTTTTCTTCCGTGATTCCACATTTTGGAGAGGCAAAAAGGTGAAATGATTTGGTTATTCCTCTTGCTTACTTGGGGATTCCATAGTATCCAGTCAGTTGAAAAAAGGGAGAAAGACAACAGAGCCCAGGGAGTGGGTGAAATGTCTGGAAGAGAATTGGGGGCAAAGCCGTGGGAAGCCCTTTTCTTTCACAACACCTTTAGCCAAACATGTAGAACTAAGAGAGCCCTGAAACCTGATCTTAGGGTTATGATTCTAGCCCCCAACTCACACTACTTTCCAGGGCAATCACTTGCCTTAGTGTTTTTATCCATACAATGGGCATGGTAATTCCTGCTTTAACAATCTCCACAAGATTGTTAGGATCAAATGAAGTGGCGACCATGGGAGGGGCCCAAATTATAAAGCGTTCTTAAACTACAAGATCTTTTTATGTATTAAGAAGATTTTGAAAAACTAACTTTTTGATTAAGAAAGCATTATGTAATTACAGAAAATATAGCGAGGTATCAATAAAAAATTAAAATGACACTTAATCCCACCCAGACATAGGTACCTTTGATGATTTGGATTTTGGTATATTTCCTTCCACTCTCTTTTCCTCCATATGGGCAAAAGTTGTACTTGTTTGGCCCACTGGTGTAGTCCCAGAATCTGTCACTGTTCCCAGCACATATTATATCTTCAATAAATATTTGTTGAAATAAAAAAAAAAGAAAGCCCACTGCATAGGAGAACATATTTGCCATTGTTATCTCTGATAAGTTTTTAATCTCCAAAATTTATAGGGAACTCATACAACTTAACAAAAGGAAGATAAACAACGCAATCAAAAGATGGGCAAAGGACCTAAATAGACACTTTTCCAAAGAGGACATTCAGAAAGCCAAGAGACACATGAAAACATGCTCAAAGTCACTAATCATCTGAGAGATGCAAATCAAAACAACAATGAGGTACCACCTTACACCTGTTAGAATGGCTATCATCAACAAATCAACAAATGACAAGTGCTGGAGAGGATGCGTAGAATAAGGAATCCTCCTTCACTGCTGGTGGGAATGCAGACTGGTGCAGCCACTGTGGAAAACAGTATGGAGTTTCCTCAAAAATTTAAAAATGGAACTGCCATTTGACCCAGTAATACCACTTCTAAGAATATATCCCAAGAAAACAGAAACATCAATAAGAAAGGATACATGCATCCCTATGTTCATAGCAGCACAATTTACCATAGCTAAGATTTGGAAACATCCTAAATGCCCATCAGTAGATAAGTGGATTAGAAAACTATGGTACATCTACACAATGGAATACTACACTGCTAAAAAAAAAAAAAAAAAGAAGGAATTCTTACCATTTGCAGCAGCATTGATGGAACTGGAGAGCATTATGCTAAGTGAAATAAGCCAGGCAGTGAAAGAAAAAATACCACATGATCTCACTCATTTATTGATAAGAAAGACCATTATAACCTAATGAACAAAAAGATAGATACAGAAGCATCGAACAGACTGTCAAATTACAGCGGGAAGGCTGGGGAGTGTTGGGGGGCGGGGTAAGTGATCAATTGAAGGACTTATATGCATGCATATAAGCATAACCAATGGACACAAGACACTGGGGGGGGGGGGGCAAGGGCATGTGCTGGGGGGTAGGGGAGGCCGGGGGAAGGTCAATGGGGAAAAAAGGGAGACATATGTACTACTATTTGTAATACTTTAAACAAGAAAATAAAATTTAAAAAAATAAAAAAATTTTAAAAAGGAAATAAACAAAAGATTGGAGCTGAAGACCTTAAATGTTTGTTTTTTGCCTGTTGACTAGATAAGTAGGACTATATGCATTATGTATACAGCATTTTATTAGTTTAACCTAAAGATGTCTGTTTTTGGTAATGACATGTTTTTTTTAAGCCTAGTTTTCCTCAATACAAACAATCTAAAAACCATTAAAAGTTTTAAAATAGTTTCATATTTGGTCAAGCTGAGATCATTGAGAACCTCATTTTTAATTGGTAATAAAAATTTACAACTTGATTTTTTTAAAAGTCAACAAAATGCAAGCACCTATTAATAAAGGTCTTTATTGTCTTTGTGTGTGTGTGTGTGTGTGTGTGTGTGTGTGTGTGTGTGTGTGAGAGAGAGAGAGAGAGAGAGCGCGCGCGAGAGAGAGAGAGAGAGAGAGAGAGAGAGAGGTATTGCTGGCTAAAGAAAAGACAGTTGTCTGATCCAGTCTCCCAATGAAGAGGAGAGCTAATCTCAGATTGTTGGAGAGCACAGGTTCAGGGATTTTCAAGGAGAGAAACTTTTGATCCCTATATCCTTTAAGCTCTGTGAAATCAAGGATATTCTGTCTTGTCACCACTATATCCCTAGAACTTAGAAAAATGCTCATTCTAGGTACTCAGTAAATATTGTTGAATGAATGAATGGAAAAAAACAAAAACAGCTCTTTCCAACCGGTGCCGAACCATGGGTATCTCTTAGGACAACTGGCACAAGCACTGCAAGACCGCGGGCAAGAGAAAGCCCTACGACAAGAGCGAAAATATGAGCTGGGATGCCCTGCAGCCAACACTAAGATTGGACCCCGCAGCATACACACAGTCCAAGTGCGGGGCAGCAACAAGAAGTACTGAGCCTTGAGGCTGGACGTGGGCAACTTTTCCTGGGGCTCAGAGTGTTGTATGTGCGAAATAAGGATTATTGACGTTGTCTACAATGCCTCCAACAACGAACTGGTCCGCACCAAGACCCTAGTGAAGAACTGCATCGTGCTGGTTGACAGCACACCGTACCGACAGTGGTACGAGTCCCACTACGCACTGCCCCTGGGCTGCAAGAAGGGGGCCAAGCTGACTCCTGAGGAGGAAGAGATTTTGAACAAAAAACAAAAAAATTCAGAAGAAATATGACGAAAGGAAAAGGAATGCCAAAATCAGCAGTCTTCTCGAGGAGCAGTTCCAGCAGGGCAAGCTTCTTGCATGCATGGCTCCAGACCAGGCCAGTGTGGCCAGCAGATGGCTATGTGCTTGAGGGCAAGGAGCTGGAGTTCTATCTGAGGAAAATCACGGCCCGGAAAGGCAAATAAATCCTCTTCCCTCCTATCTTAGCTCAGGTAATAAAGGTGTTTATTCTAAAAAAAAAAAAAAAAAAAAAAAAAGAAAAGAAAAGAAAGAAAGAAAGAAAGAAAAAGAAAGAAAGAAAGAAAGAAAAACAAAAACAGAATAATGGAGTCTATGCTGGGAGGAAGGGGCTGTGAGACCCTAAATTTGCAGGATTGAATTAGGGACGAAAGATGAAGCTGATATTCCTCTGTTGGAGGGCAGAATGGGCACCAGTGGTCAGTACAAGTGGTAGAGGCATGGATTTCTGTTCAGTGCAAGAAAGACCCTTTAAGAGAGGAAGCTGTCCAGAGGTGGAAATGGCAGCCTTGTCATGGTGTTGACAGGAGATTGAAGGAGTGAGTAGCTGGGCCAAGAAGAAACTGCAGGGGCCTGTACGACTCCTCACTAACCAAGAAAGAGGCCTGACTTTCTCAAAAGTCCTGGGGGTTAGAGATATGGTCAAAGAGAGTATGTGCCTTCTCTTCCAAAGAGGACACTGTTCCCATACTGCATCACTTTCTACTCTTATTATTAGAGTGGTAGAATCAAGATGTTTGGTACCAGCTCTTATTCATTGTTTGCAAAGATATTGGTCAGAAATGTCTTCCTTTCCTTCCAGCATTAAAAGGTCTGCAAACAAGTGACCAAATGGATAGACTGAGCAATTTAGAAAGGCAGGGATTTGGAGGGATGCTGCTAAGCAGGTTCCCTGCCCTCCATTTATAAATGACCTATTTTCCCTCCTCCATGGATTCCCCCCTGGAATTTCAGAAAAGATCCCATCCTGAAGGCTTCTGTGGCTTAGTTCTCCCCAGAGCATGAGGCACCCATGTGCACACATGCTCTGTATTAGGGGGAGAAGCAGTGCTCTCCATGGATACAGGGAGAATTAGTGTATGGGCTCAGAGTGCACAGTTGATCTATATAAAGAGGCAAAGGACAAGTATTTAGGGCCAGTTCATGTTGATAACCTCCCAGAGCTGATGGTGACACTGAATCTGTCACTGTCACTGTCACCCATAAGGTCAGAACTGGCCAAGAGAGGGTCTTGAAAAAGCCAGAGGTTTAAGTGAGTGATACAGCATGGTCTCTCTCAGTCTTTCAGGCAAAGGCATTCTTGCCACTTTGGAGCAGTTACCCAGTGACTGAGCTGGATCTTGGGTAGGCCAGATGGCAAAGATACACTGACACTGGTGGCACAGAGACCCACTGAATTCCTGACTAAGGAGAGAAGCCACATCTGACACTGTCCAGTTCTGAGCTTGACTTGACCTTTTTAAAAAAATTTTTACAATATACAAAATAAATCTATTACCAGATTGTAGATACAAAATACTTGGACATTTACATGCAATAAACATTAATATTTCAAGAAAAATGATTTTAAATATAATAATATTACATGCAATAAATATTAATATTTCAAAGAAGATATTTTAAATATAATAATATTACCAAAACTGTACTAACAGTATACATCATTAAAGTTGTAGGAAATATTAAAAATCTGCAAATAACAGGATTCAGGATTCTATTATATTCTAAAATATCCCCCCTCCCGGCTCTATTTTTGTTCATCAGTTTATGTTGTTCATTATATTCCACAAATGAGTGAGATTATGTGATATTTATCTTTCTCCAACTGGCTTATTTCACTTAGCATAATGCTCTCAATATCCATCCATGCTGTCGCAAATGGTAAAAGTTCCTTCTTTTTCACAGCAGCATAGTATTCCATTGTGTAAATGTACCACAGTTTTCTAATCTGCTGATGGGCACTTAGGCTGTTTCCAAATCTTAGCTATGGTGAATTGTGCTGCTGTGAACATAGGGGTGCATATATCCTTCCTGATTGGTGTTTCTGATTTCCTGGGATATATTCCTAGAAGTGGGATTACTGGGTCAAATGGGAGTTCCATTTTTAATTTTTTGAGGAAACTCCATGCTGTTTTCCACAGTGGCTGTACCAGTCTGCATTCCCACCAGCAGTGCTAGAGGGTTCCTTTTTCTCTGCATCCCCGCCAGCACTTGTCATTTGTTGATTTGTTGATGATAGTCATTCTGACAGGTGTGAGGTGGTACCTCATTGTTGTTTTGATTTGCATCTCTCGGATGATTAGTGACTTGGAGCATGTTTTCATATGTCTCTTGGCTTTCTGGATGTCCTCTTTGGAAAAGTGTCTATTTAGGTCCTTTGCCCATCTTTTGATTGCGTTGTTTATCTTCCTTATGTTAAGTTGTATGAGTTCCCTATAAATTTTGGAGATTAAACCCTTATTGGAGATAACAATGGCAAATATGTTCTCCCATGCAGTGGGCTTTCTTGTTGTTTTGTTGATGGCTTCTTTTGCTGTGCAGAGCTTTTTTATTTTGATGTAGTCCCATTTGTTTATTTTCTTCTTAGTTTCCATAGGCCTAGGAGCTGTATCGGTAAAGATATTGCTATGGCATATGTCTGCTATTTCGCTGCCTGTGGATTCTTCTAAGATTTTTATGGTTTCCCGTCTTACATTTAAATCCTTTATCCATTTTGGAAGGCAGCTATGCTCACCACTATACCACCAACGCCAACCTTTATCCATTTTGAGTTTACTTTTGTGTATGGTGTAAGTTGGTTGTCTAGTTTCATTTTTTTTTTTTGCACATATCTGTCCAATTTTCCCAACACCATTTATTGAAGAGACTGTCTTGACTCCATTGTATGCTCTTCCCTCCTTTGTCAAATATTAATTGAGCATAATGGCTTGGGTCGATTTCTGGGTTCTCTGTTCTGTTCTATTGGTCTATATGTCTGTTCGTCTGCCAGTACCAGGCAGTTTTGAGAACAGTGGCTTTGTAATATAGCTTGATGTCTGGTATTGTGATCCCTCCAACTTTGTTCTTCTTTCTTAGGACAGCTGCGGCTATTCGGGGTCTTTTTTAAATTTCATATGAATTTTTGGAGAGTTTGTGAAATATGCCATTGGTATCTTAATGGGGATTGCATTGAATCTATAGATTGCTTTGGATAGTATGGACATTTTACTGATATTGATTCTACCAATCCATGAACATGGTATATTCTTCCACTTGTTTATGTCTTCTTCTACCTCTTTAATATCTTGTAGTTTTCCGAGTACTGATCTTTTACCTCCTTACTTACTTTTATCCCCAGGTATCTTATTTTTTTTTTTTTTTGGTGCAATGGTAAATGGTTTCTTGTTTGTTTGTTTTTAGTTTTTCTTTCTGTGAGTTCATTATTGGTGTATAAAAAAGCCATAGATTTCTGGGTGCTAATTTTGTATCCTGATATATTACCAAATTCATTTATGCAGTCTAGTAGTTTTTTGATGGAGTCTTTGGGGTTTTCTATGTACAATATCATGTCATCTACGAATAATGACAGTTTTACTTCTTCTTTTCCAATTTGGATTCCTTTTATTTCTTCTTCTTGTCTGATTGCTATGGCTAGCACTTCAAGTACTATGTCAAACAGGAGTGGTGAGAGTGGGCATCTGTCATGTTCCTGTTCTTAGTGGAAATGGTTTTAGTTTTTGACTATTGAGTATGATATTCACTGTAGGTTTGTAATATATGTGCTTCATCATTTTGAGATATGCTCCCTCTATTCACTTTACTGATAGTTTTTATCAAAAATGGGTGTTGGATTTTGTCAAATGCTTTCTCTGTTTCTATTGATAGGATCATGTGATTTTTGTCTGTCAATTTGTTTATGTGATGTATCATGATTATTGGTTTGTGAATATTGTACCAGCTTTGCATCCTTGAAATAAATCCAACTTCATCATGGTGTATGACATTTTTAATATATTGCTGGATGTGACTTGTTACTCTTTTGTTGAAAATTTTAGCATCTATGTTCATCAGGGATATTGGCTTGTAATTCTCTTTCTTTGTAGTGTCTTATCTGATTTTGGAATAAGGATAATACTGGCCTCATAAAAAGAGTATGGAAGTGTTCTTTCCTCTTGGATTTTCTGAAATAATTAGAGGAGTATAGGTGTTAGTTCTTCTTTGAATGTTTAGTAAAACTCCCCTGTGAAGTCACCCGAACATGGGTTTTTGTTTGGTGGGAGTTTATTACTGCTTCAATTTCATCAGTTGTTATTGGCCTATTCAGGTTTCCTGATTCAGTTTTGGGAGATTATATTTTTCTAGGAATTTTTCTATTTCATCCACATTGTCCAGCTTGTTGGCATGTAGTTGTTCATAGTATTTTCTTACAATGCTTTGTATTTCTGTGTTGTCAGTGATTACTTCTTCACTTTCATTTCTGATTTTATTTATTTGGGTCCTCTCTCTTTGTTTCTTGATGAGTCTGGCTAACAGTTTATCAATTTTGTTTGTTCTTTCAAAGAACAAGCTCTTGGTATCATTGATTTTTTTTTCTTTTAGTGTCTGTGTTATTTCTTTCTGCTCTATTCTTTTATTTCCTTCCTTCTAGTTACTCTAGGCTTTTCTTGTTGTTCTCTTTTTAGTTCTTTAAGTTGTAGGGTTAGTTTATTGCTGATTTTTCTTGTTTTTTGAGGTATGCCTTTAGTGCTATGAATTTTCCTCTCAGGACTGCTTTTGCTGTGTCCCAGAGATTTTGAGTTGTTGTGCGTTCATTTTTATTTGTTTCAAGAAAGTTTTTGATTTATTTCTTGATCTTGATGGTAACCCATTCATTGTTTAATAACATGCTATTTAGCCTCCACGTGTTTGAATATTTTTGGGTGTTTTTACTGTAGTTGATTTCTAATTTCATTCCACTGTGATCTGAGAAGATGCTTGATATGATTTCAATCTTTTTGAACTTGTAGAGACTTGTTTTGTGTCCTAACATGTGGTCTATTTTTGTGAATGATCCATGTGCACTTGAGAAGAATGTATATTCTGCTGTACTGGGGTGTTATGTTCTATAAATGTCAATTAAATCTATCTGATCCAGTGTGTCCTTTAGTGTCTCTGTTTCCTTGTTAACTTTTTGTCTGGAACATCTATCCAGTGAAGTCAGAGGGGTTTCAAATTCCCCTACTATGACTGTACTGTTGTTGATCTCTCTGTTAAAGTCCTCCAGAAGTTTTTTTTACATATTTAGGTGCTCCTATATTGGGTGCATATATGTTTACCAGGGTTATATCCTCTTGTTGGATTGATCCCTTTAGTATTATGTAGTGATCTTTGTTGTCTCTTGTGATGGCCTTCATTTTATTTTATTATTTTATTTTTTAAAAAATTATTGATTTTTTTACAGAGAGGAAGGGAGAGGGATAGAGAGTTAGAAACATCGATGAGAGAGAAACATCGATCAGCTGCCTCCTGCACACCCCCTATTAGGGATGTGCCTGCAACCAAGGTACATGCCCTTGACTGGAATCGAACCTGGGACCCTTCAGTCCGCAGGCCGATGCTCTATACACTGAGCCAAACCAGTCAGGACAATGGCCTTCATTTTAAAGTCTATTTTGTCTGATATGAGTATTGCTACTGCAGCTTTTTTTTTTTCCCTTTCCCTTTGCATGTAAAATTTTTTTCCATCCCTTCACTCTCATCCTGTGTGTGTCTTTTGTTTTGAGGTGGGTCTCTTGTAGTCAGCATATAGTTGGGTCATGTTTTTGTATCCATTCAGCTACCCTACACCTTTTGATTGGAGCATTTAGTCCATTTACATTTAGAGTTATTATTGATAGATACTTATTTATTGCCATTTTAATTCTCTATGGCTAGGTTTCTCTCTCTGTTTCTTCTTCTCATTACAGCAGTCCTTTTAGCATTTCTTATAATGCTGGCTTGGTAGTGATGTACTCCTTTTGCCTTTTTTTTTTTTTTTTTTGTCTGGGAAGCTCTTTATTTGACTGTCTATTTTGAATGATAGCCTTGCTGGATATAGTAATTTTGGTGTCAGATCCTTGCGTTCCATTACCTTGAGTGCTTCATGGCATTCCCTTCTAGTCTATAGAGTTTCTGATGAGAAATCAGGTGTCAGCCTTATGGGAACTCCTTTGTAGGTAACAGTTTTCTCTTGTTGCTTTTAAGATTCTCTCTTTGTCTTTAATTTTTGGCATTTTAATTATGATGTGTCTGGGCATGGGTCTGTTTGGGTTCTTCTTGTTTGGGGTTCTATGTGCCTCCTGAACTTGTGTGACTTTTTCCTTAACCAGGTTAGGGAAGTTTTCTGCCATTATTTCTTCAAACACTTTCTCTATCCCTTTCTCCCTTTCTGCCTCCTCTCGCACACCTGCTATTCTAATATTGTTATGTTTCACGTTGTCCTACAGCTCCCTTAAGTGGTCCTCCTGTTTTTTAATTGTTTTTTTCTTTTTGGTTCTCTGATTAAATGATATTTTCAACTCTCTCTTCTAATTCACTGACTCAATCCTCAGCTTCCTCTAATCTGCTGTGTATTCCTTCCAATGTGTTCTTTATTTGTGTTATGTCATTCTTTATCTCAGACTGATCTTTTTTCATTGTTACTGTATCTTTTTGCATGCTGTTGCACATTTTTACCATCATTACTCTGAACTCTGTTTACAATAAGTTGTTTTTTTTTTTTTTTATCTCTGCTTCATTTATCTCTTCTTCTGGGGAATTCTCTAGTTCTTTCATTTGGGGGTTGTTTCTTTGTCTCCTCATTTTGGCTGTCTGTGGGTTTGTGACTATATAGTAAGTAGATCCTCTACACCTCTCAATCTCTAGTGTAGGAGAGTGTTAAAGGCTGGTTTCTGAATAATTAGATCAGGCAAAGACTCAAAGCCTCCCGAGACCACCTCTGTGTACAGACTGATAGGATTCTGACTTGAATTGCCCCCCCATAAATTGTTCTCAAGTGTGGCAAGTTTTTTTCAACAGGGTGAGGCAGTTGCTTCTGCCTGGAGGCTAATTGTTATTTTTAATCTCTTAAGTGGCCTCAGGGCAAGGTGTTTTCCAATAGGGTGTGCCAACTTTCTTCCCCCCAGGCAAGGCAAATTGGGAAAGATGTCCTCTGCTGAGTGAGGGAATGACTCAGCCCAGGAAACTTGGGGTGTCTGCCTCTGAGCTCTATTCCCCGAGTCCCCTGTCCTGGCTTCTGCTCTCACAGTTCCAGTTCACTTGACCCTCCCTCTGCCAGAGCACAAGGTGGGTGGCTCCACAGGGAATTTTGTGCATTGGCCCTTTAAGAGGGTGCCTGAATTTTCAACTGTCATTCCCTGGCAAACAGCATCCCACTGCTTTTCACAGCCATATGTTATGTGGGTACCCTTCTCAGTTTTGGTGCTGCCTGCAGGGGGCCCCTGTTTGGGTATTAGATCCCAGAATTCTCAGTGGCAACCACCCACAGCTGAGATATCTCTCTGGAACTTCAGTTGCTGTCTGTGGATGTCTAGCCAGCTCTTTTGCGCCTCCATCTCTTCTACGAGTCTCTATGTAGTCTCCACTTTCAGTCCTTGGATATCAGGGTTCTCTCTGATGAGTTTTCCATCGATTATTCAAGAAGTTTTTCTGTATTTTAGTAGTAATCCCATTTTGTTCCTAGTAGCATGTCCGTGCAGCATCCACTTACTCTGCCACCATTTTTAATCTCCAACCATTTTCTTCATTAGCTTTTTTCGATGTTTGTGATTATAAAATAGAAATCTTAGAAAGGACCGCAGAGATCACTTAGTTCAACCTACTCACCTGATAGATGAGAAAACCAACGTCACTCAACTATCTGGAAGATGAAGATTTGAATGGTTTTTGATATATATATATATATATATATATATATATATATATATATATATATATATATAGTTGATTTCAGAGGGAGAAAAAGAGAGATAGAAACATCAATGATGAGAGGAAATCATCAATTGGCTGCCTCCTGCATGCCCCCCCCCCCCCACTGGGGGTCGAACCCATAACCCATGCATGTGTCCTGACTGGGAATCAAGCCATGACCTGTGGTTCATAGGTTGACACTCAACCACTGAGCCGAATCTGCCAGCCATAATCATCTTTAATTTGTACACATATTTGTGAGAAAGAAGAGGTGTGTACCTGGGATGTGAATAGTGCTGACAGCTCTAATGCCTGATGCCATGGAAAACTGGGTGAGGACCACCAGTATAATCTATATTTAAATAATAGAAGATACCATCTCACTGCAGGCTTTACTGGATATGCACACATTAGAGGTTATTATCATTGCCTGCACCTAGTTCATGCAGTGAACTTCTCTTAGAGACACATGGACCTGTTTCAGTGGAAGAACTCATGGGGGCACCACTTTTAATTCACCTAACAATCCCTGAAAATCCATACACAGATTTGAAGATTCTAAGAAACAAGTTTGAGAATCATTTCTTGCATTTAAAAAAAATTCCCCAATTGTCCTATGCAGTGGTATTTCCCCCACTTGCCAGTTGATAAAACTTAAGTAAAGATAAATTAATTAACTTAAGGGTGGAAGAATAAGGATTCAAACTCACACCAGTTTGATTCCTAAATTCATGCTCACAATCTTTCTACCATACCACCTTCTAGTGGAGTGAAACAAACCAGTCCATTGTTAAAAAGCCCTCCAGGAAGAACAGCACCATGCAATTCTTGAATTTGCAGATTCTATTTGTTAATTTTGCTTCCCTGGAAATACTAGTGACATAATTTATTAACGACAGGGATGAATCAAGAAGATAATGCTTTCTATTTGTTCAATTCCTTTCAAGCAATGAAAGGAATTGAACAAATAGAAAAGGATTTTTCCACCGAATGATCTATTTATTAAAGAGCCTAGTACTGATACCAATGAAAATATTTCCCATCTCTTGCCCTATTAGGTGTCCAGCTCATTAATCCACAACTTTGTTTCCCGTCACCACCTTCATGTTCTACTTAAATGGGCATGTTGAATGGCCCACTAGTTGGTACTAAAGTTATTTTGAACTTGAAATTATACATTTGTGGGTGCTTGAGGTTTTTAGCTCCAATTACATTTTATCTTTTCACTCACTGGTTAATAACAGAAATTACAGCAAAGCATACTCAAATTCTATATTTTGTTGCCTCCACTAGAGGACCTTTCCTTTTGCAAATTGCTTGACTTTTCCCTTTCCTATGCTTTTTAAAAGTTATAATTGTGTTACAAACATAAGCTCTGGGGACACTACTACAATAGAAGAATTCAATACTAACAGGGAAAATAGTTTCTAAATCTTCCTCTGTGATGATTTCAAACCTGTTCTTTGGAGTTTACTGAGAATGCAGATTTGCCCTGCAGCAAATCTATTCCCATGCTGCCTGATTAGTCTAATTTGCTGCAACATCAAACTCATTCTACTACTTTCCCTGATCAAGGACCATGGCCTTTTTGCAACTTTCTCTGAATCCCAGTTATCAAATCTCTTGGAACCAAATACTGGGGGAAACCTGAATGTTCCTAGCTGTTGAAATAGGTTTGATTTTGTGAGTAAATATTTTCATGTCCTTTGGCAGTCTGTTGTATATGTAACCTATTATGAAGGAGAATTTTGGTATTAAATTACATTAAGACATTTTCCCCATCCAGATTCTGCCTGCATATGATACTTGTTAGAGTAAACAAATTCTATTCTTAAGCCCTCAGATCGAACAGTTTGTCAGCTTTGAATGAATTGGGTTGACAACTTAATGCTCCCATGGAAATTTTGTGCCAAACAGAGACAACCTGTTAGCAGAAAAATATCCTGAAATAACTGTGCATAACAGGATTTGCCAGCACTGCAATTCACTTAGTTAGAGCTCCAGCTCAAGGCTGATGCTCAGGGCCTTGCGGGTAGCGGGAGATTCTAGAATGGCACATACCAGCGCTAGATTTAGAGGTGCAGCTTTATGAGAGCTGACATTTATTCAAATCAAGTCTCTATTGATTCAAGAGGTCTTAATGATCACTTCCCTCCGGCTTCTCTTGGAAGAAGCCATCCAAGGCAAGCCAGTTGCCACCCAGTAAGCATATTCCTCACCAACTGGCCTAACCAGCTGGCATCTGAAGAGAAAACAGCTCAGCTTCCCATTAATGATTCTAGCAGAAAAGAGTTTGTGAAAGTGCTGATGTGAGACATGTGACCTCATTCTCGTTAGCAAAAGAGGCCTGAACAAGTAGTCTGGGTACAAAGGGGTAGCTACATTTGGAGGGGCAAGGATAAAAGAGGAGTAAGGAGCAGGTGGCAGCAAAAAGTTAAAGTTAGAGAAAGGACATTTTCCAGTGGTTGAATATCTTTGCTTCAGCAAGTCCTTCCACAGACAGGCTGATACCATATATATCAAAATAGAGGTCTCACTCTACATGTACAAAAAAGAAAGTTATGTTTGGTGGGGGTCTCTGGTACAGGTGATAGAAATGGAACCTTTTGAGGAATTAAGGACATGCCTCCAAAGAGCAGGCCAAACACCAATAGGTCTTCTACTCGAGAATTTCCAAATCTTTGACTCCAGCCCAGAACACTCTCATATCCAACTGTCAAAGACATCTCTGCTTGACTGAGGCTGCTTTTCCTCCCGCCCCAGCTCCACCCTGTCCTTCTCTGATGGCCCATCTCAATGAAAGGCAGCCCCACCTGCCCAGTCTCTGGACCAGGGAAACTTCCCCTCCTCAGGCACTCACTCTTCCACCCTAACACACACACACACACACACACACACACACACACACACACACACCTATCACTTGGGAGAGAAAAACACCCTGCAGATAGCAGAGTACCATGTTGCTGTGAATGATATTATAAAGTTAGAGAGTCATTTTATGAAGAATAGTTTCAGAGTGAAAACACACTAGGTAACCCAAGGCACAGAGAGAGGGAGAGGGAGGGGAGGAGAGAGAGAGAAAGCCCATAGACGGTCTACATTAGAAGAGCATCTAGGGAGCTGACCTTGAAGCAGCTTACAGTTCAGTAGGAGTTATTTATTCATTCTTTGTGTGAAATTGTTCAAAAATAGCATTGATCCAAACTTTTAGGCAACATGGGAATGCATAGGTATTTCCCCTTCAGCTTGGCATGTTTGGTGGTGGCAGCCAAGGCACCTGCCACCTAGAGCAGGCTGGAGCCAGATGGAAGGGGAACAGAGAGCCTGCAGCTTAACTTAGCCCCCCAATGTCATGGGCTTCCCCTTTGCTGATACTCACACATCACCCTTTAGGTAGTGTCTGAGTCCCAGGATACCAGATTTAGTGTTCACTACTCATTCTGCTTCTAATTTGAGTCTCCAGAGCTAGGCTTCTTATGACCACCTTAAGTAGTGTTTAAATTGACATATTTTCCCATTATAGGCTTCTTTGCCTTCATAGGTCTCCACAGAAAAGACCCTCTTAAAGTGTAAGTGAGTCCCCTATTAGATATATACATGTGTACATGTGTGTAAGACAGCTCTGTGGTTAAATGAGAAGATCTCAGTCCTTAAAGATTGACCCCAAATTCTTAAGTCAATTTGGGCAAATTCCTTTACTTTTTGTATTAGTTTGACTACCATACCAAAATACCATAGACTAGGTGGTTTACACAACAGCAATGTATTTTCTCATTTGGAGGCTAGAAGGCCAAGATCAAGATGTAGGTTGAGTTGGTTTTGTCTGCAGCCTCTCTCCTTGGCTTGCAGATGACTGCTTTCTTGCTATGTCCTCATGCTGTCTTTCTACTGTGTGCACATATCTCCAAGGTATTTCTGTGTGTCCTAACCTTCTTTCCTAAATGGACACCAATTCTGAGGTATTGAGGGTTGTGACTTCAACACATGAATTTGGGAGGAACAAAATTCAACACATAACACTTTTCTTAACTTCATTTTTGCTTTTTGATGTCTGAAGTAGTTGGGTCAATGACTTTTGAGGTCCTTTCTCAGTCTACCAGTGCTGCCTGAGAGTGTGTGCTTCTCTCTCTCTCATGAGATTATATATACTTAAATGCACTAGCCATGTTGTTTTTTTCTTCATATGTTTCCCCATCTAAAGGTAACACCTCTTCCCTTCTATCCATTGTTAGTTGTTGGTGCTGTCATTGCCAAGGTTATCTGAGTTGGTTCCCTATCTCGCTTGGAATTCAGAATGGCTGTGGATGAACAGAGGAGCCTCTTGGGAGAACTGAGCCCAACTACAGTGGCTGCTGTGTGCTCTGTCTTCCCTAGGTCACTGACACCCTTCCTTGTTAGAGCCCCACTTGTTGAGAGGCATAGGCATACCCCTGTGATCCTTGTTTTGAGAATGTAGATCAGTGCACTCCCACCCCACAGGTCCTGACTGGCTCCCACATCTGCTCATAGTTCCATCCTTAGTTTAGAATCAATGAGAGTACCCTCACTCACAGGAAGGAGAATGGTGCACTGAGCAGGAAAACCCAGCAAACACTCATGTTGGTGGCTAAAAGAAATTCTTGCTTGAAATGAACCTTTAGGGGAAGGCTTTTCTCTTCTCGGCTCCAATTAGAGGAAGCATCCACATAGCTACTTTCAGAAGTTCATGCACATCTAGTTCATCCTAGATCACTGACATTGCTCCCAATGGCCATGTTGCAAAAGCTGTACTTTCAGACATCTTTTCACATCTTCAGCTCCTAGTCTGCTTCAATGTTCCAATTTAACAAAAAAGAAGAAACAGGAAACAACCAGTTTTAGATTTTGGTTTATCCTGAGAAATAGTAGAAAAACGTACCCAGGAAATGTCCTGCGTTCCCAGCATGTTTAGTCTATTGCTGAGGCTTTTTACTGAATGAGGACATTATTTCCCCACTGAGCCAAAAAACAAAACAACAAGAGCACATTATATTTCCAGCTATCTGTCTTGTCAGAAAAAAAGGCCCTCAGTTTTGATAACCCTAGCAATGGTATGGATTTTGTTTCTAAAGAGCTAAGTTTGGAACAAAAGGAAGAAATGAGAAATACAAATAAAAAGTAAGAACTTCACACCTGTTGCCCTTTAGGATGGATTATTTACTGAGGTCATAACGTGCTGGTAGTAAGCCTTGTGCTCCAGAAAATGAAAGGCATTACAGTGCATGAGCTGTATTATTCAGCACAACTAGAATGCTTAGAAACAGTAACTCACTGAAGTCTCTAGCAGTCAACGTCTACCTTCACTCCGGTGCCAAAATCCATTGTCTGCATTTTTTAATTTTTAAGTTAAAATATTTTTACTATTATTATCACTTTTCACTGCCTTATTCTAAGAATTTCTTATCAGAAACATAGCTTTCCTTGCAAAAGGGAATAAATGCAATGAGTAGAAATAAATAATTTGGCCTCTTTTTCTAATCGTGCCTCAATGCTCCCAGCACTCCAGGTGAGTCACAAGGATTAAGGCAAAAATGTTCTTATTCTTTTGAAAACTTAATTCATGAATTTGTAAAATTCTTGTTCTTTTCCTTATCTGCTCTTTTGGTGTGTGTGATTTTCCCCCTCCTCCCCTTCTCTTTCCTTTGTTCTTTTTCCTCTTCTATTCTCTTGCTTTTCACTTCTCTTTCTTTCCTAAGGGTACATAGTCTGTTCCACAGGTGATTACATCCACGTTTACCTATCTTTTCATGGTTCGGTTAGATACTTCAGATCAAATTGCTTGCAGAGTCCTGGCATCAAATACATACCTTCATATAGCAAGGATAGATTAAGGATTAATGAAAGGAAAATTCTTGTTCTTTCCCTGTATCTCCAGGGTAAAGGGGAATTGGAGTCAAGGTTGACACAGATCATGAAGGAGGGTTTCTACCCATCATCATGACAGAATAAATGATACTGAACTAGACCTCCCACTGTAAGTAACCAAGAAAGCACACCAAAAAACCTGATAAAATATGTGAAGTAAAACTTTTCAAATATTAAAAACAGGCAGCAAAGGAGTGTGATCCCTGACATAAGGGAAACATGGGCAGTGAACTTTATGATTATTTCAGCTTCTCATCTGGAGACAGTTTGGGACTGCACCCAGGGGAAACCCAAACAGAGCATGGAGGCCTACTGAGTTGAGAAGACAGAGATTAGAGATTGGGGAGACTGATACAGCTAGAGAGTGTAGGGGAGATACCAGAGAAGAGGGAGCTATATAGAACCCCAGAAATGTATACAAAAGTTCCCTTGAGTCTTTAGCTAAATGCTAAGCTATATGTTCAAAGAGTAAAACTAGATAAGGTCAGGAAACCAACAACTTCAAAGAAGTTTTAAGCTGAACAATTCCTAGGTCTCACAGTTCACTTTTAAATTTTGGCCAGCCAGAATGAAGATACTGCACCTTGTTAAACACCTGGGAAATTCAGTGAAGACTAGAAATGCAATATGGCCAAATTAGATCCATTCAAACAAAGCTTAAAATAAGCCTCAGGAAGATCAAGCTAATCAAACAACTTAACTGCCTGTCAAATAAAAATTTAACACTTATTGGAGGGAGATAAAATCCAGATATTCAACAACATAACACACACAAGGTTCAGCATTCAATAAAAATAATGAGACCTATGAAGAAGCACATAGTAAGAAATATCAGCCAAGATCAGGAGACTAAGAAATAAATCCAGATGATGGAATTAGCAGGCAAAGACTTTAAATCTACTCAAGAATTTAAAAGGAAACAAATAAAATGAGAAGAATGGCTTTATTAACATTAGAAAATACACTTCAGGATGAGGAATTTTACCATACACGAAGAGGGATATTTTATAATGATAAAAGGGCCAATTCATCAAGAAGACACAATTTCAATACATATGCACCTGGTAACAAAACTGTAAATTACATGAAACCAGGTAATCAGGAAATAACAACATATATGGCTACTGTTTTAAATTAAAAAGGAAAATACTACACAGCTATTTGCAAGGTCATGCTAATCATCATAGATGTATTGAGTAAGTAAAACATCCTAGGGCATTATTGGGGTGACAGGAAAACAGTTTAACAGATTTGTCTTTAACTTCAAGGAGCTCACAAGAGTTGAAATACAGAACACACATGCACACACACACAGGCAGACTAAAAAATTAAAATAATGTCTTGAGCATTTTTCCTTTAATGTCTGCCTTTCAATTTTTGAATCTAAGAAATCATTAAGCTCCTGTTGGCTGTTTCCATCCTGAACTATTAGTGCTTGGCCTTACAAATATCATAGTAGCTGCTTAGTCATCCTGTTCTGCCAAGTAGCTAACTGACTACCCTCCTAGGTTCAGCTAGAACCTACAGAACTGGGACCCTGATGGATGATCATTGTTAACATTGCATAAGACCAGAGATCTACTTTGGGGTTCTAATAAGGCTTGCAATGAGCTGCTTTAGGCGCCTGTTTTCTACTCATTCTCAAAGCAAGCATTGAGCCATTAGGGCACTTACATTAAGAGAATACTTTAAAAAATATATTAGTTCTCAGGGTGATTCATATTCATTATGTTTAATTAAACCAGTAAAGCCCCACTGAAAATGAGAAAGGAGCTACTCTTTCAGAAAAATCATTTTCAAATATCTACTTTATACACACAATTTAATCTTTTAGAATTCAGTCATATCTCCCAAAGAAACTGTCTGGAGGTAGTGTTGGGAATAAAATAGATTAACCCTTAAAGAGCCTTTTCATAAATCCAAGCTCAGCTAACAGGAAGGGCTTTTTGTTGCCTTTTAATAAATGATTAAATATTTTTATGCCACTTCTTTCCAAGAAAGATTAAAGTAGCTTACCAACAAACCTTCTATGGATCTTAGCAGGTTCCAGAAAGGAAGAGCAGAGGCTGAAAGATATGTTTCTTCTAGTCTTGCCTGAGAGTGAGAGCTTGTTTCTAAAGCTTGCTCCCATCTCTGTGGAACATGGAAAGACTATGGGCCTTCGAGTCAAATAAATTGGAATAGAATCCCAACCATTTCACCTACAACCTCTGTCTTAGGCAGTCATGAAACACCATGGAGCTGTATTTTCTTCATTTATAACATACTTCAACCCCCCCACCCCCGCCATACACACATTTGCAAATATTAGTTCTCTTCTTCATGCTCTCTTCACACCTCTATTAGAAGCCTTGAGGTTCAATACTGTTACATGACCATGTGTCTTAGATCTTTAGGGATCTGGAAAGTCAGTCACTGTTCTTACTGTTAGAAATGTACTTGTCTGCCTCCCTCTCTTTGTCTTACTCACCTACATCCTTTTTTCCCCTCACAGTGTCTGCCATGGAGGAGATATCAATATATCTACACTAATAAAAGAGAAACATGGTAATTAGCGTACGACCGCTACCCTTCCCATTGGCTAATCAGGGCGATATGCAAATTAACTGCCAGCCAAGATGGCGGTTAACAGCCAACAAAGATGGTGGCTAATTTGCATATGTAGGCACAATGCTGGGAGGCGAAAGGGAAAGGACGGAAGAAGCCCCCTGCCACTGATGGTGATCGGAAACCCAGGGGGGAGCTAAGAGCCCCGGCCCTGGGGGCTGCCTTTGCCCTGCCCCCAGCTGTGATCAGAGAACCAGGCGCCTTTGCCGCCCCGGCCAGTGATAGCGGGAAGCAGGGGTGGAGCCAGCAATGGGAGCTGGGCAGGGACGGAGCCGGCAGTCCGGGGAGCTAGGGATCCCTTGCCCAGGCCTAAAGCCTTGGCCAAACACGTTAGGCCTGGGCAGGGGTGGAGCCTGCAATGGTGGGGAGCTGGGGGTCCCCTACACAGACCTAAAGCCTTGGCCAGAGGCGTTAGGCCTGGGCAGGGGCAGAACCAGCCATCGCAGGGAGCAGGGGCGGAGCCTGCAAACGCTGGGGAGCTGGGGGTCCCCTGCCCAGGCCTAAGGCCTCGGTCAGAGGCATTAGGTCTAGGCAGGGGCAGAGCGGGAGATCGCGGGGAGCTGGGGGTTCCCTGCCCAGGCCTAATGCCTCTGTCAGAGGCGTTAGGCCTGGGCAGGGGCGGAACCAGCCATCGCGGGGAGCAGGGGCGGAGTCAGTGATCCTGGGCAGCTGGGGGTCCCCTGCCCAGGCCTAAGGCCTCGGCCAGAGGCGTTAGGCATGGGCAGGGGCGGAGTCAGCAATCGTGAGCAGCTGGGGGTCCCCTGCCCAGGCCTAACGCCTTGGCCAGAGGCATTAGGTCTAGGCAGGGGCAGAGCGGAAGATCGCAGGGAGCTGGGGGTCTCCTGCCCAGGACTAATGCCTCCACCAGAGGCCTTAGGTCTTGGCAAGGGCGGTGCCAGAGATCGTGGGTAGCAGGGGCAGAGCCGGGAATGGTGGGAGCTGGGGGTCCCCTGCCCAGGCCTGACACCTCTGCGGGAGGCCTCAGGCCTGGGCAAGGGGCCGATCCGGTGATTGGCGATCAGAGGGTGATGAGGATCAACTCCTCTGGCCGAGGCATCAGGCCTGGGTGGGGGGTGGAGCCAGCAATCGGAGGGGGCTGGGGGTCTCCTGCTCAGGCCTGATGCCTGGGCCAGAGGCATCAGGCCTGGGTGGGGGGTGGAGCTGGTGATTGGGGGGATATGAGGGTCCCCTTGCCCAGGCCTGAAGCCTGGGTCAGAGGCATCAGGCTTGGGCAGGGGGTGGAGCAAGCGATCAGAGGGAGATGGGGGTCCCCTGCCCAGGCCTGAATCCTGGGCCAGAGGCATCAGGCCTGGGCGAGGGGCAGAACCAGTGATCGGGGGGAAATGAGGGTCCTCTGCCCAGGCCTGACACCTCTGGCAGAGGCATCAGGCCTGGGCAAGGGGCCGATCCTGCGATTGGAGGGTGATGGGGGTCAACGCCTGAGGGCTCCCAGTATGTGAGAGGGGGCAGGCTGGGCTGAGGGACACTCCCCCCCCCCCACCCAGTGCATGAATTTTGTGCACCGGGCCCCTATTTGTTAAATAAAGCTCTCTTTTTCAGGAGTATTCAACAAGCTTTTCGTTTCCTTCTTTAGAGAGGAAAAACAACACAAAACAACTTCCAGTTGCTCTTGCAGCTCCCTTACACAGCACTCTGATGTAGTAGAGTGTGAAGAGCTTTGAAGTCACACCCTGTGTTTCAGTTCCAGCTCCCCCACCTACTAGCTGTGTGACATTGAGCCATCAAATGAGGAGATGTGTGTACATTGGCCAAGGTAGGGTTGGCTGATGGGAAAGACACAGGACATTTTGTCCCTGTCCTGTCCCCTGCTCCTACCCAGATTACACTCTTAGATCTAAGTGACCCCTTCACAAATGCTGCCTGATCCACTCTGCTCCATCAGGTGCTCTGCACTGCAGTCTGTCCATCCCCTCACATTCCATTCCCTGCCTTGTTGTCTTCACTTTCACATGGAAATAGAGCCTGGTAATTGTAGGGCTGGTTTCTGGGGAGGTCCTGGCTGTTCCCACAGCACTGCAGCAGTGAAAGGGGATACTCCTTAACTTCCTTTCATTCTTGTTAACACTTCGGTGTCGGGTGAATTTCCCGCCAAAATATAAGATGGCGCGTTAAAATGCCTATATCTTTTGAAGTATGGGTTCGATTGAAATGAAATATTTGGTAATACGCAGTTACAATCGGCCCGAGTTTACACGTTTCCCGCACTCCACCGCAAATCTATATGAACCGAGTTTAAGACGGCTCCCGCGGAGTACGCGCAATTCACGCGAGCCGACTTAACTCGTTTCCCGCAACCCCACAGCACTGCAGCAGTCGCGAATTAAAAAGACTGTCTGAGGAGATCCCCATCGCTCAAATTGCTGAGGTACAGAGTACGACATTGGCTCAGAGACAAATTAACTATCGTCTGCTCTTTGAGACACCACTGTCTGGAACTTCTGAATATATCTTTCATTTGTAACAAACTGGCTGATCATTTGTCTCAAATCAAAGTGGTTGTGAATGTTTTTAGAATTAGTGTTCAACAGCTGTGCGTTTTAATATAGATCAAATTCCTTCATTCCCCCTTCTAGTATTTCCTGGTAGAAAACAGGCAGAGAGAAAGGCACAGAAAGGGAACATGAACTGGTCTTGTTGAGGCTCCACTAACTTGCCATTCAGAGGGGCTTCCAGTGTTGTCATATTTGCAGCCACTCAGTGTCTCCCTCATTTCCTTCCTCTTTCTCCCTTTTCTCTGCTACTGCCTAAAACATAAAAATGAATAAGAGGAAAACACAGGACTTATAAATCTGAATGTGGCATTTGGACTATGTAAGAAGGTTGGAGCTTAGGAAAATGGGACAGTGTTTATTTATTTATTTTAAGATTTAAATTTTTTTTTAAATTCTTTATTAGTTAAAGTATTACAAATGTGTCCTCATCCCCTCCATTAAACCCCCATCCTCCCCCCTCCCCCCACTCATGCTCTCATCCCCCTGTTGTCCATGTCCATTGGTTTGGCTTATATGCATGCATACATGTCCTTTGGTTGATTTCTTCCCCTTACCCCCTCCCTCCCCTACTTTACCTCTGGGGATTGATAGTCTGATCGCTGTTTCTCTGTCTTTGGAGTGTTTATGATACCCCACTGGCTCCTTTTCCCTAACCAAGGTCCTTACTTTTATATAAAAGCCTGCTTCCAGAAATGATGTTTCTAAACTCACACTATTGTGAAAATGACTGATAGGAATTAGTGTGCTGCCTCTCTCAGAGGTATTTTCGTTGTCATCACTTTTGAAAGCCAAAGGACTTTAAGCATTTAACATTGACTATTAGATAAAAGGTAGAGGTATGTTTAGGCAAGAGGTCCTACCTAGAGCCCCTGAAACTGCCTCTCAATTATTCAGAGAGGGAAATAATTAAAGCAATCATCACTCTTTTTTTCCTCATCTACCTGTATTGAAAAAAATATATATAAAAATAAAGCTTAATTAAAATTTTGTAACTTAAAAATTTCCAAAAACAAAGCATATACACTGGTTACAAATAGAGAGGACCTCTTCCCCACAATGTCATTTGTGAAATAAATTTAGTAGAATCAAGCCCTAGCCAGTTTGGCTCAGTGGATAGAGCAGCGCTATGACATGCGCTGACCACCAGGGGGCGCGCGCAGACATTGGCGGGCTTTGGCAGCAGGCAGCAGAGCGTGGAATATGGTGGACATTGGCTGCAGGTGAGTGGGGGCGCCAGACCAAAGCAGGGTGCCAGTCGCTGTCATCAGGGTGAGCCTCTGGTGGTTACTGAAAATTCTTTGTTCCCACGTGCCATGGTCCTGCCCAGCACTCGCACCTGCTGCCGGCGCCGATCACTTGGTGCCATCAGTGGGTGCGAGCACAGCTGCCGCCCCAATCTTCCCTCACGGCTTCTCCACCTCCCCCTGCTCCTAAGGGGCAATTGGAGCAGCAGCTGCCTCTCACACCTGCTGCCGGCAACGGCACTGCTCAGACCCACTGCTGTTGCCGGCCCCGCTCACACCTGCAGCTGGCACCGGAGCCACTGCTTGCACCCGCTGCCAGTGCCCGGCACCGGTCCTGATCGCTCAGCGCCATCAGTGGGTGCAAGCAGCAGCTGTCAGCCTGATCACCCCTGAGGGCTTCTCTACCTCCCCCTGCTCCTAAGAAGCAATCAGGGCAGCAGCCACCACTCACACCTGCTGATGGCACTGGCCCTGTCGTACCCGCTGCCAGCACCAGCCCCAATCGCTCTGCACTGTCAGTGGGTGCAAGTGGGGCTGGCTCCCTGGCTCTGTCAGCGCATGGTAGTGGTGGTGGTGGGAGTGGGGCTTCTGGCAGACAGGGAACTGGGGCCACGGTGGGAGGGGCCGGGTGGGGGTGCAGAGGATGGGCCAAGACCTGCCCCTGTGCCCACCACAGCCTCTCGGCCCACGGCCCACAGTTCCTTTCAAGGTGCATGAATTTGTGCACTGGGCCCCTAGTATATATATAGTCAAGTCAAAAATACTCAGACTATGGTTAGCAAAACACTATAGGTGGGTTGCCTGTACAGAGGTCCAGAGTTCCTCATGGGACAAGTCCTCACCATTCAGAGGGGCTTCCAGTGTTGTCTAGGGAACACCATGGGCTTATGGATTCTGTTTTCTCAGGGGAAAAAATGTAACATACAATGATTCTGGGTAATTAAGATTTGGATAAAATGTTAGGCTTCAGGAGCCCTAAGCTTCTGGGCTGAACACAGAAAAGTTGGAACAAAATAATTGACACCAAACAACCAGTCCCAAGGAAAATTGAGTCAGGAAGGGTTCAAATATAAGAAATAGTCTCCGATGTGCTGTGACTGCTCTCTTTATTGAGCAAAGGGAAAGAACCACTCTAGTGGGTTGACCAGGCCAAAAAGGCCAGCCCTGTATGCAGAAGTAGGAGACACACAAAAAATAAACTTAACTATACCTGCCATTTATTGAATGTTTCCATTGTACCTGGGAGCTTATATGTTTTACCTCATTTAATTATCTTACCCCTGTTTTATAGTTGAGGAAATAAGACCCAGAGTAAGTGATAGGAGTAAGATGCAAATCCATTTTCCTATTGTGTTCTCTCTATTTCTTTGACTGTTAAGTTGAACTGATGCCCAGCTGAGAGTCAGTGAATATAAAGGAAGATGGCTGGACAGTGAGGCGAACTGGAGTCTGACTGTAGTCTTGTGGGGAAGGGGGTGGCAGGGTGACGAGGCTGGGCAGGGGCAGACCCTAAACAATTTATAATGCCTAGTGTTGCACATTACGCAGGATCACAGGAGCTATAAGAAGTTCAGTTCTGCTGGAAGGCAGAAAGCAGGGTGGGGAGAGGGGAGCCTAGGTCCTCTGGGGCTTGGTGAACTCTGTTTGACATTGTCCCAGAGGCAATGGGAAGCAACTGAAGAGCATTTAGCAGTGAGATTTTTTTTTAAGTGTTTAAAGCAAGTTAAGTGCTAGGATTTTGGCTTAGATGAGATGGATCTTGGTGTCAATCACTTGGAGAGAGAACACAGGTATAGTCTGTTTGTTAATTTGAGGTGTAAGCTCTCTTGGTGACATCCAGAATGGAACTGATTTTATAGTCTCCTATTTTCCCACACAAGACCTTTCTGAAAATTCTCATTAAATTAGATATGTGAGGGACTGATTTATATGACTGTTTGATTTGATATCAACTGATACCACAGTGTCCCAGTCCATTTGGTCTGCTCTAATAAAATATCACAGGGTGGGTGGTTTAAAACAACAGAAATTTATTTTTCACAGTTTTTGAGGCTGGAAGTCCAACGTCAAGACACTGCAGATATGATGTCTGGTTAGGGAAAGCTTCTGGTTCATAGATGGTCGTATTTTCTCTGTAAACTCATATGGCAGAAGGAACAAGGGATATTTCTCAGGCCTCTTTTAAAAAAGATCACTAATTCCATAGATCACCTTCCAAAGGTCTCGCCTCCTAATCCTATTACCTTAGGGGTTAGGATTTCAAGATATGAATTTTGGGGGAGACATTCAAATCATAGCACCCAGGAAGGATGTTCTGACATACTGCCCAAACCTGTGGACAAATGGCAAGCTAAGAGAGAAGACCTTTGCTTTCTTCACAAAGAAAACCCAATTCTGAGTGGCTGCTGGGTACCTGTGCACCACTCCTGTTTGAAAAGTCATTTAAACCCCAAGAACAAGCAAAACATTAATTTCTAAAATTAGATAATTAAGATATTCCATAATCACACACACATACAAAACAAAACAAAACAAAATAAACACCATTATTTCCAAGCCTTCCAGAAGCTGAGTTCAGCTTCCTGAGGTGCCCTGGTCATTTGGGCCTGGGATGAAACATGTCCTTCTATTGCCAGGTTTCTGGACTGGACAGTTAGGAGCCTGGAGCACCCATCTTCTGGAAAAGCCACTCCAAGCTCCACACTCTTCACTGCTACTTATTCTTGGTAGGTGATAAGAATGAAGATTGACAGTTATTGTGTACACATCATTGGCTGGGCACTGTTTTACATTCTTTACATATTTTCTTATTTATTCTTCACAATTATTCTAGGGTAAGGAAGGGTTAGACACTGATTTTACAATGAGGAAACTTAGTAAAGTAACTCTCCCAGGGTCAAGAAGCTAGAATTTTAATCCAGGCCGTCAGACTCCAGAGCATGGGTACTTTACCTTCATGTACTAGGCTGCCTTCCATAATTATGTTCATGTAGGCAGATGTTTTCTAACATATCTTTTTTGGATACAGACTCCTTTATTCAAGTTGAGTCTCAGCCAAAGCATAAAAAATAATGCAGATAATAGTGGAGGTGTGTGGCTGAAGTAGTAGGAGTGGGTCAGATCTGGAGCTTCGATTCTTTCCTCCACTTTAAATACCTCTCTAGACCCCAGGGCTCTTAGGGATACATTCCTCTTGCTAATTGATTAATATAGGCCTCAATTTTTCTTCCCTCTAGTACAATAATTTTCAAAACACGCAATACCTGACTATTTAGTCAGGGGCACTGACCTCTTTTCTCTTAGATTATCAAATAACTATGACAACAGCCAACAATATGTCAAAAAGAAATGACAATATCTGTGGTGTGAATGCCCTGTCTTGAATCATAAATATGATATGATATGATATGATATGACATGTAATAGAGTTGCATCTTATTGGTCATGTTACATAATAAGGTTGCATCTGATTGGTTAATTCTTGGTACCAGAAATCCTTATATACAAGTGCTAGAGGCCTGGTGCATGAATTCGTGCACCAGTGGGGTCCTTTGCCCTGGCCTGCGGGATTAGGCCAAAACCAGCTCTCTGACATCCCCTGAGGGGTCCCGAATTGCGAGAGGTGCAGGCCAGGCAGAGGGACCACACTGGTGCACGATCGGGCCAGGGAGGGATGTGGGAGGTTAGCTAGCTGGAGAGGGACTGCAGGAGGGCTCCAGAGCATGTCCAGCCCATCTTGCTCAGTCCCTATCAACCAGACCCCAGCAGCAAGCTAACCTACTGGTCAGAGCGTCTGCCCCTGGTGGTCAGTGCACGTCATAGCAAGCAGTTGAGCGGCCTTAGCATATCATTAGCATATTACACTTTGATTGGTTGAATGAACGACCAGACACTTAGCATATTAAGCTTTTATTATATAGGATAGGCACTTGATTTTCTAAAAAATCACTTTGGAGCAAAACGGGTAAGAAATTACTATTATTTTTTTATAAATCAATACAAAATTATACCTATTTTTTGTCAGATTGGCAAAAAATGTATTTTTTGGTGTGCCATAGAATTTTAGTAAATTAGTTTATGTGTGCCATGAGATGAAAAAAGTTGTAAATCACTGGTCTAGTGAATCAGCATTATTAAATTGTCAATTCTGATTATTCATGGATTCTGTATTTATAAATTCATCGACTTGCTAAAATTTATTTGTAACCCCCAAATCAATATTCATGGGCTTTCATGGACATTTTTGATCACACAAAACACTAAATGTTCGAGTCACCAGCTAAGGTGGCACGAGGTGGTGCTCTGCCTCCTTATTTCAGTTTTCATATTATAAACAAAATTTTTAAAAAACAGTCTAAAGCAGTGGTTCTCAACCTTGGCTGCACATTAGAATCACCTGGGAATCTTTTTAAAATCCTGATTTCTGGGCCTCATCCTCCGGAAATTCTGTTTCTTTGTTACTAATGTTGTGGCCCCACCCCATAACAAAGAAACAGAATTTCCAGAGGATGAGGCCCAGAAATCAGGATTTTAAAAAGATTCCCAGGTGATTCTAATGTGCAGCCAAGGTTGAGAACCACTTGACTAAAGAGCCAAGTTTTTCAAAAACTTTGTGCTTTTTGTTGGTGATTTCACTGTTTAAAATGCCCCCCAACACATGGTGCTGAAGTGCTGTCTAATGTCAGAAATACAAAAAGGTTGTGATGTGCCTCACAGAAATGTAGTGCTGTAGGCTGTGAATTCAATGTTAATAAGACAACTATATCAAATCTATTTTATATATATATATATATATATATATATATATATATATATATAATATGACAATATATTATATATGTATGATAATATGTATATTATGTAATATGTATAATATGACAACATACAATATATACATAATATGATTATATATACACTAGAAGCCCATTGCAGGAAGATTCCTGCAAGAATAGGGCTTCGCTCCTGTCTCTGCCGCTGCTACCCCGCCCATCTCTGCCGCTGCTACCCTGCCCGACTCTGCTGCTGCTACCCCACCCATCTCTGCCGCTTCTCTCCCGCCCATCTCCGCTACCTCAGCTCCATTGCTTGGCTTTCTTCTACGGTGTCTTTAGTCTTCGCTCCCAGCCAGTATATGCAAATTAGCCACCATCTTTATTGGTGGTTAATTTGCATATCGTGCTGATTAGCCAATGGGAGGCGTAGCGAAGGTACAGTCAATTACCATGTTTGTCTATTATTAGATAGGATGTGTGTGTGTCTGTGTGTTACATAAGATGTCTTTAAATAGAAACACACATAAAGCACAGTTATGTATTGATTGGTTGACAAAGATGTTGTGACTAGAGGCTCCTAGAAACCTAACTCTGTCTTTCCCCTATGAACCCCTAGTATTCACTAATTTTGTGTTTGTGGTAAGTTTATAGAATGTAACTACCACAAATAATGAGAATTGACTGCATTGAGAGAGTCTTAAAGTCCCAATAGTGAGGCAGAACTTCATTTAAATTAATCCTAATTTTCAGTAACCCTATAAATGAAATATAATTATCTCCAATTTATAGATAGTAAAACTAAGGCCTAAATAATTTGCCAATGTCACTAAGATAGAGTGGATCAAGTCCAAGCTTAATAGCAGATGACTCTGTTGTTCTCTTTCCTTTTTGCTAAGTTCATTTTGTGAACTAATCCTAGTTGGTCATCTTGCACAATTCTGCCATATCCATGTCCCTGACACCCACTAGGTTTCTTTTCCATTGGTTTGAGCACAATACTCCCCCAAATATTTTATACATGCCATAGACACACACATGACATTTCCTATTGATTTAGGATTCTGTTATATAGACAGTGCACATGTTTGATGCTCTAGCCACATCCATCTCTTCCTTCTCTTTCATACCCATCAGGCTTCTGGCTGCCACTGAGGTTAGGATATCAGGCAAAGCAAAAATGTCTCCTAGTATGAGAGAGGGGGCAAAAAGGAGAAAGAGGACAAAAGACAAAGATTGGGGACAGTGTGGACTTAGAGAAGAAAGAAGAAAAGTGGTAAAGTTGGGAAGGGAATAGGCAGCCTTGTCTGTTCAAAAGATGTGCAGAAGCAAAGAGAAAGACCAAGGGTGGGAATAGAGAGGAGTGGACCCTGAGCTGCACCAGTCACTGACAATTGTGTAATTCATTATATTTGAAAACAATTTTCATTTATATAATCTCATTTGCATATCACAACTACTCCGTATAGGTGAAGGACACATTTGTTTTCTACTTTACTGGTGAGAAAACCACGGCATGAAGAGCTCTAGTGATTTACTCAAGGTCACAAAATTCTAATTTATTTCATATCCAAAAATAGGCTATTCATATCACACAGCAAAACTCAGTAATTGCTTTCCTAGTGTTTTGATTTTTTAAAAATATATTTTATTGATTTTTTTACAGAGAGGAAGGGAGAGAGATAGAGAGCTAGAAACATCGATGAGAGAGAAACATCGATCAGCTGCCTCCCGCACATCTCCCACTGGGGATGTGCCCGCAACCCAAGTACATGCCCTTGACCGGAATCGAACCTGGGACCCTTCAGTCCGCAGGCCGACGCTCTATCCACTGAGCCAAACCGGTTTCGGCAAGTGTTTTGATTTTTAAGCCAATTCCATGAATAGTCTATCAGGCTGCAAAGATATTTTCTTGTATTTTATGCTTGAACCATATGACTGTTTTAATAGTTTTACTTAGCTACAACTTCTGTAAGTTTTATTGCTCATGTTGAAACATTTGACTTAAATAAATTAGAACTGCTATTCTTTTTAAGAGGGTCAAAATGTTTTCAATGGATGGAAATGTCATGTGAATAAAGATGAAAGCGACTTTGTTGTACTCCTCTTCTGGGAATCTTTCTAGGGATATTACTAAAGTCAAGAATATATCAGAAATGAAGAAAAGATAGGAATATAAAGAATAGCTTTCATGGAAAATTGAAATAATTCCTTTTAAAGTTTACAATTTCTACCCTCAGCCTTGAAGGATGGGTTCTTTCCAGATAGAAAGGTGACAGCCACAATACGATTTTGATTCAACTATGGTTAATGTCAGGAGGTCTAGACAGTGATATTTTATTACAAACTTAACAGACATTTATGTAGCTAATTCAATGGGAGAAGCCCTGTGCTAGATGGGGCTGAGAGATACAAAAGAAAATGAGAAGAAAGTCCGGGGGCGGGTGGAGGTGCAGGTGGTGGCCCTGAGCGGCCACCAGCTCACACACTGGCCTGTGAGCAGCATCGCCTCCGCAAGGAGACCCAAGCAGTTAACAGGTCATGGCACATTAAAAAAAAAGATTACAGGCAGATACAAAAGCTCTGTATTGAGAGTATACAGAACCAGAAGCAAATTGCCAACATTGGTGGACTTAGGGAAGAAAGAGCAAAAGTGATAAAGATGGGAAGGGAACAGGCAGCCTTGTCTGTTCAGACGATGTGTGGAAGCAAAGAGAAAGACCAAGGGTGGGAATGCAGAGTTGCAGACTTTGAGATGCACCAGTCACTGACACTAGAGTAATTTTTTATATTTGAAAATAATTTTTATTTCTATAATCTCATTTGCATATCATAACCACTCTGTAAAGGTGAAGTCCATCATATGCATCCAAAAGAGACCACCTGTCAGCTGAGCTTGGCTGTGAAAGATGGTCTTATTGTTGAAAGTCTCACTGTGGGATGCAAAGGTTCAAAAGCTGGTATTGAACAAGAAGGATATTGGTTGCCAGGAGATGAAATTAGGAAACAGAAAATCATGACTGGTATTGTTTTGAATGCCATCTTCCTGGAGAGGTGTTGATATGTGATCTGTGTTTTCATGTGTATCATTCCAAGTTTTTGTCTGATGACTACAGGCTTAGATACAGCAGTAGTCACTGGCAGTGCCTTGTTTGCAGGACCATCAAGAAGAAAAGTACAAACAAACAAGAGATGAGCACATACCTGAGGTTTATTGTCTCCTCATGAAGGAGAAGGCTATAGACCTCAATAAAAAGGGGAAGGACAGCAAACACCCGATGTACCGGAGGCTGGTGCACTCAGCAGTGGATGTCCCCCATACAAGAGAAAGTGAATGAAGGGAAATATCGAAGTTATGAAGAGTTCAAAGCTGATGGTCAGCTACTTCTCCACAACACAGTGATTTTCTATGGAGCAGACAGTGAGCAAGCTGACATAGCAAGGATTCTGTTTTAAGCCACCTGTCATGAGATGGATGAGCTACAGCTTTGTAAGAACTGCTTCTATTTATCAAATACTGGTCCTGACTATTGGTTCTGCTATTCTTGTATACCTAATCATGAACTGGTTTGGGCTAAGATAAAAGGTTTTGAATTCTGGCCAGCCAAGGTAATGCAGAAGGAGGACAATCAGGTTGATGTCTGCTTCTTTGGTCACCACCATTAAAGAGCTTGGATTCCTTCTGAAAACACACAGGACATTGCAGTCAGTGTCCATCGGCTTTGTGTATAGCACATTGTGGGTTGGGGAAAGGCCTGTGATAAGCAGGAACTGAATCAGCATTTCCTCTGTGAAGGAAGATTTTGGAAGTCTAAGAATGAAGACCTTAGGGAGGAGGAGGCAGAAACCAGTATCTCCTCTCCCAGCAATGAGCAGCTCACGGTCACTCAGGAACCAAGAGCAAAGAAAGGGCATTGTAATCAAAGTGTGGAACCAAAAAACAAAGAATCAGAGCATGAAACTGAAGCAGTCAGTTCCAGCCAGGAAATCCCCATAATGCCTCAGCCAACTGAAAAAGTTTCAGTGCCAACTCAGACTAAGAAGTGAAATGCCTCTTCACCAAGAATGCTGCATTGAAGCACCAGACCATTAGTGATGGAGTGTGTCAAAGCATGTGCCATTAGGATATTTATAACATCATTCTCAGGTCATACAAAATTATCAACTTAAAAATTAGCCTGAGAGAACCAAGATGGCGGCATAAGGTATAAACCTGTGCGTGCTGCCTCCCACAACAACACTGAAATTATAACTATAAGACAAAACAGCTATCATCCAGAACAATGGGAAAGCTGGCTGAGTGGAAGTTCTACAACTAGAAGGAAAGAAAGAAGTGCATTGAGACCTTGTAGGAGGTGCAGATGCGCCAAGAACAGAGGTACGCAGGCGTGCGCGAGGCGGCTGCACCTTGGTGCGCAGTTTTTTTCAATCGGAAGGGGATACAAGCTCTCGAACGCACTGAGCTCGTTTAAGGCGAGATTCTGAGGTCCCAGACTCCTACGGGGAGAAACTGGACTGTCTTGCAGCGGTTTGGAAAGTGAGGGGGGCTTTCTCACAGAGCTGCTTGCAGGGATCATTGTTGCTGTGGGGGCACGGGACTACAGAGATGGGACTGCAGAGACGCGGAGTCGCAGAGACGCGGGGTCGCGGAGACGCAGAGTCACGGAGACGCGAGGAGTTGAGGACACACTGAGGACAGTCGCTCCGCCCTGGTGATTCTCTGAGACCCTGCCCCACTCAATTTACATCCTCTCCCAAGCTGTGCTGAGCGGTGCAAAGGAATCACCTTGGCTTTTGCAGCCTAATCTAACTGCAGCTGGGTTAGAGAGCTCCAAACCTTCCAAATTCCAAACAAAGAGGAGAAATCTGCTGCTATCACTGTAGCTCCTGCTGGGTGGACTCACACAGTGGTTGACTTGGAGATCCAGGAGCCAGGGTACCCCTGGTCAGATACCAGATTTCAACTCCTCACATCCATAAGGGACACACTCAAGAGGCAGACTCAGTGAGCACCAAAGCCCCACTGAAGCAAGTCCTGCCCCATAAGGGTGTCTCCAGCACAGCAGTTCTTCTTATAGACACAGTGGGTCCTCGCAGTCAGCCAAAAATGCGAAGACAAAGAAACATGTCACAAATGAAAGAAATGGAGGAAAGCAAGCTAATGGAGGACATAGAGTTCAGAACCACAGTTATAAGGTTACTCAAGAATCATCTACGAACCTCCGAGGAACTTAGTGAGACCTTCAAGGATCTTAATGAGAATGCCAAAAAAATGGAAAAGGACCAGTCAGAAATTAAACATACACTGACTGAAATAAAGAATAATATACAGAGATCCAACAGCAGATGAGAGGATCCCAAGAATCAAGTCAAAGATTTGAAATACGAAAAAGCAAAAAACACCCAACCGGAAAAGCAAAATGAAAAAAGAATCCAAAAATATGAAGATAGTGTAAGGAGCCTCTGGGACAACTTCAAACTTACCAACATCCGAATTATAGGGGTGCCAGAAGAAGAGAGAGAGCAAGATACTGAAAGCCTATTAGAAGAAATCATGACAGAAAACTTCCCCTACCTGATGAAAGAAATAGACTTACAAGTCCAGGAAGCACAGAGAACCCCAAACAAGAGGAATCCAAAGAGGACCACACCAAGACACATCATAATTAAAATGCCAAGGACTAAAGACAAAGAGAGAATCTTAAAAGCAGCAAGAGAAAAACAGTTAATTACCTACAAGGGAGTACCCATACAACTGTCAGCTGATTTCTCAACAGAAACTATGCAGGCCAGAAGGGAGTGGCAAGAAATATTCAAAGTGATGAATACCAAGAACCTACAACCAAGATTACTCTACCCAGCAAAGCTATCATGTAGAATTGAAGGTCAGATAAAGAGCTTCACAGACAAGAAAAAGCTAAAGGAGTTCATCACCACCAAACCAGGATTATATGAAATGCTGAAGGATATTCTTTAAAGGACTTGTATGCATGCATAAAAGCATAACCAATGGACATAAGACACTGGGGGGTAGGGGAGGCCAGGGGATTGTCAAGGGCGGGGAAAAAAAAAGGAGACATATGTAATACTCTTTGTAATAATTTAAGCAATAAAAAAAATTATTAAAAAAAAGAAGAGGAAGAAGAAGAAAAAGGTAAAGATAAAATCTATGAACAATAAAGTGACAACAAATAAATACTTATCAACAAGTGAACCTAAAAATTAAGTCAGAATAAACTGGTGAATATAATAGAAGCAGGGGCATAGAAAGGGAGTGAACTGACAATTCTTGGGGGGAAGGGAGTGTGGGGGGTGCGGGAAGAGATTGGACAAAAATCTTACACCTATGGATGAGGACAGTGGCGGGGGGGTAAGGGCATGGGGTGGGGTGGGAACCAGGTGGAAAGGAGCTATGGGGGAAAAAAAGAGGAACATCTGTAATAATCTGAACAATAAAGATTTATTAATTTAAAAAATAAATAAATAAAAAAAATTAGCCTGCTATATTTGGTCAAACATTTAATTAATACCCCTAATGCCTTGGCAGGGCCACATCAAATGATTTCTTGGGCTGGATGTTCCCCAAACCTGCCAGGAATTGAGAATGAGGACAAGGGCCTTTCGGGTTATAATGGGTTATGCTTCTCTTAGAGAAGACAAATCATGAACATTTTAGTGTTTCTTTAACAAGTGAGATGGTGTGGAAATGTTTTCAAGGAGAAAACACCTTTTTTCATAGAGAATTTACTTGGCTAGTTAACAGAACTTTTCTTTCTTGGATTAAAGTGTAGTCACTTCTATTATATATCCTAAAGCCTCTGTCTCTCCTGGTGGGGACATGTGAGCACTACTAAGGGCCTGGAATGTCCCAAGAGGGTAAGAATAGCCCACATGAGAGATGACTCCTGCTGTCTTCTGGTCCCTGCAGTTGTCAGGAACACTTTGCCTTAGAGGCAAACAGCTCGGGGGCGTCTCAACAGAGACAGAAAAACTGACCTCTTGTTCCTGGGCTCAAATTTTTTCTTTCATATTTACAGCTTTCATTTTTAACTCTTTTGTGGCTAACATACATTTGTTTCTCCAAAGATTTCCCACCTTTTTGGAGACAACAAGCTTCTGATGTCCCCAGCAGCCTTGAGTCTTCAACATTCTGGAAGCATGGACCGTTTGGACTTGCTTGGGTTCCTCATCATCACGTTAAACTGCAATGTGACTATTGTGGGTGAGTACAGGAAACACCCCCAAAGCTCTTATTCTGTTTTTTGTTTTTATTGGTTTTCCACACCCACACCAACACAAAGTGCAAAGGTCTGTGCACTGCTAGAGTAAAAAGGGGCTGTGGGTTCAAGCTTCTGATTTCACCATGGTTCCTCTATCATTTAAGGAAGTCTGGGTGTGAGTGTTTTTCTCTCCTGGGGCCTCTTCTTGCTGATACTCTGGTGGTGAGTCTAAAGCCTGAGCAGGTGAAAGGGGTAACACTTCTCTGGCTGCATTACCAGGAAACGATAAATTAATGCCTCAGTTATGCTTTCTTCTTGTTCTAGAGTTTAATCTTGAAGCTTAATTTGTAAAGATTAGCAATTTCTTTTGTGCTTTAAACCAAATCCCAATTTTAGTTATATTTTAAACAAAAAAAGTAATAAGGACTTCTGAATTTAGTGCAGATAAGACAAATTTTTAGAGAAGTATGGGTGTCCTAGAAAAAGGGACTGAGAAAAGGATTAGTCGTTGATATTTTTCTTACTCTTTATTTTGTATAATTGAAACAAAATCAAGTTGGTCTTTAAAAGTTTGAGTCAATAACTTTATCACATAATAATATTATTTAACTGACTTCATTTATAATAGAGTTTTGTTTTTCTATCAGGTGATGTTTTCTGTATCTCATCACAAAACAAAGTATTTACAAATTATTTTCACTGAGTCTTAAATATATTTCAAAATAGTTGACTCATGACATGAAAAGAGGACTTTTGAAGTTATTTTGATTCCCCAGGTTGGCCATATTTATTCATGATAAGTTGAAAAAAGACAAACCTCATTAATTCATAATAACTGAAGTAGGGGAAAAGGAATTCTAAATTACTGAAAATTCTGAAAAATTGAATATTCTTAAATAATTTTTTTGTTAATCCTCACGGGAGGACATGTTTATTGATTTTTAGAGAAAGGGAAAGAGAGAGAAACATAGATTGGTTGCTACCATAAATGTGCGCTGAGTCAGGATGGAACCTGCAACCTTGGTATGTGCCCTGATGAGTAATTGAACCTACCACCTTTTGGTGTACAGGACACACTCCAACCAACGGAGTCACCCGGACAGGGTTTAAAGAAATTTGATTCTAAGGGCCATAAAGCAATATTAAGTACAATCCCTATTGCCTGGCCGGTATTGCTCAGTGGATTGGGCCTTGTCTCATGAGCCAAAAGGTCGCTGGTTCAATTCCTGGTGAGGGCACATGCCCACATTGCAGCTCCATGCCCAGTAGTGGGCATGCAGGAGGCAGCTGACTGAAGTTTCTTTCTCCCCCTCCCTTCCTCTCTCAAATCAATAAAATATGTATTTAAAAAAATAAAAACAAGTCCTGTTATTAAATGAAGGAGGCCTTGTGGACCATTATCATAAATAAAGACTTATTGTATTTGTTCTACACAGTTACAGGAATGCACTAACATCCTTTAAAAAGTTTAATCTCCTAAAAAAGTAAGATCTTATTTGCATCATTCATTTTCTCAGCTCAACTTTCTTTCTAGAACTTTCAGTCCAGGAGACATTACCAAAAGTCTGAATTAGTAGAGCCAAATTAAACATTTTCTGTAATTACGCTTCTTTAACATCTGCTAATTTCAAAGCATTTTACAAACAAGTAGTTCACACAGTGTCTGACACATTGTAAGTGCTAGATAAATATTTGTCACATGCAAACTAGGTGATACTGTTGCTGTGACTAAAATGCATGCTTTTGGACCTTACACTTCACTCTCAGCCCCAGGATATATGTAAACATCATTGTTAGGAGGAAGTCTGTTTTCATGGTGGTGCCCTTCTCTTTTCCAGGGAAGATCTGGCTTATCTTCATGATCCTGCTAAGGATGGTGGTGATCATTGTGGCTGGGTCCCCCGTTTACCAGGATGAGCAGGAGAGGTTTGTGTGCAACACTCTGCAGCCCGGGTGCGCCAATGTCTGCTATGATGTCTTCTCCCCAGTGTCCCACCTGCGCTTCTGGCTGGTCCAAAGCGTGTCTGTTCTCCTCCCTTCAGTGGTTTTCAGTGTCTATGTGCTGCACAAAGGAGCTGAGCTCGCTGCCCGGGGACCCTGTGGGCCAGATGGTGGTTCAGGAAGCCAGGACCTCGCAGACCTGAGCCCCAGGGATAGGCTCTGCCCTCTGCTCTGCAGGGAGGGGCGCAGCCTAGTGGTTCCAGACTTCTCCTACGGCTACATTGTGCACCTCTGTCTCCGGACCCTGGCAGAGACAGCTTTAGGGGCCTTGCATTACCTCCTCTTCGGATTCTCGGTCCCCAACAGGTTTTCCTGCGCCCACTCTCCCTGCTCTGGCTCAGTGGATTGCTATGTCTCTCGGCCCACAGAGAAGTCCATGCTGATGCTCTTTCTCTGGGCACTCAGCGCGCTCTCTGTGCTGCTCAGCGTGGCCGACCTGCTCTGCAGCTTGGGCAGGAGGACTCTCGGGGAGCCGGGACCCGCCGAGTGTCCCCGGGAAAGGAGGCCAGATCCGGTGGTGATGGATAGGCTGGGGGAGGAAAGGGTGTTGCTAGCACACCAGGGCCTGTGGACCAGAGGGCACGGTGCCCACAGCCCCAGTGGTCAGTGGGTTGTGTCGGGGCGGATGGAGCTTCCAGAGGAGGATGAGAGTGAGGGGCTGTCCTTTACCAGCGACAAGGTCTCCAGGGCTTGCACAGAGCCTGGGGGCAGGCCTCGCGCAGAGGTCCCTCCGGACTCCCGAAATGAGCATCCCTTAAAACCCCACCGTCTGCAGGCCCAGCACTGCCCGTCCAGTCTGTGGCAACCCTCAACCCGCCAGGCTGGCGCTGGGAGCGCCCCTCTCCTGGGGACCAGAAGGTCCGAGTGGGTGTGAAAAGGGCGGCCAGGCAGTGCAGTGACTGAAAGACTCGAACCCTAACATCACCTTGGCACGTGGAAAATCTTTATGTTCCTGGAGAATATCAACGGGCAGGAAGGCCAGCTGGCCTGTGACAAGGACTTCGTGGGACACACGCAGACTTGTACTATTGATTTAATTTAGATCACCCTGTCTGCTGAAAGAAACCCTGGCATTCAAATTTGGACTGGAAGCTAAAATGATTGATTGCAAAGTGTCAGGTTGCTTAGGGATTATGCTATACTCTGACTGGCTTGTTATCTTATTCTTTATCATAGTATGTGCTTTATGTAAAGCATGTTCTTTTACATTAACAGAGTTCATTACTGTTTTAATATTTTCCAGTGAATTATTATGAGTCTTTTTCTTTTTATTTATTTTTCATTTTTTCCTTTTTGTTTATTTTTCTGCTTGGATAAAAAAAAAAAGGCACCTTAAGCATGTCATCAGTAGAGACACATTAGTTTAACTTCTCCAAACCCCTTTAATAAAATTTATGGTGATTGCTTATGATATCCCACTTCATACTTCATTGTTATAGGAGACAAATGACAAATGCAGAAAATATGACTAGTTGGGGTTTTTAGAGGCAATGTTGATGGTTATAGCATGCAGATGAAAGGTGCACAGAATGTGGGTTGGCCCTGACTTACTTGTTTGTTCTGTGTCTCTGAGTGGTTGTCCTCACTGATTAGAGGGCCCACTTGCACTGTTGATGAGTGGCCCTTGCGCTGTCCCACGCTTGTAGGTTGGGTTTCATCTGTGTCCTTTAGAGGAAAATTGTACCTTCAGGTTGCGCTGAGTCTTCATGCTCCAGTGTAGCGGATGAGAAGCATGGGGAATGCTGTGGTTTCACAGTTCTTGCCCCTCTGCTCATGGAATGGGCACAAGCTCGTTGCTGCACTTCTCTGCGTTGCTTTGGTTTGTGTGACTCTGTTAGATCTTTAATGCTGCCTTTAATTGCCTGATGGGAGGATGCAGTGCAGCAGAAAGAGCTACTATGGGACAGGACAAACCTGCTCACTTTCATCAACAGAGGAGGAGCCATCTGTTATACTTTCAGAATTTACAAATATCCTCTGGTCCCCAAACACAAAATGGTCGAGGAAGACATATTACTCTCACCATTAAAATAATAAAAAAGGTGAACAAATGTACCTATGAAATCAATGGACATTTAACTGTTCTAAAGAAGACTTTGACAATGAAATATCTGCCAAGATGGAAAATAATATCCTACTCACTATATCTACAGGCTATTAAAGCAATTGGTTACAACTGAAAAAAAAATCATCCAAAATTGGTTTTGGCATAAAACCAATGAATGTGCCTATATTTAATATATGCAGAAAATCAATTTCTTTCTCTCTTTCTCCTCAATTTATTGAAAACTGAGCCATAACTCAGACCCTTTTCTTCAATACTTAGATCAATGTCTGCACATACAAATAAATCTGTTTTTTGAGTCTGATATTCCTAAATGATTCAGGGGCAAATCTGGTTTTTGTCTCTTGTAGCATGCAATTCTGGTGGACTTCCCAAGGGTAGGTGTAGTCTTAGAGATATAAGGATTCTCTAGGGCTTCATTACTATTCCCCACCCCCCAAATTAATACATGCTCTTACTGCATCTTTAAAATATCACCAGTAAACCTGAGGAATCATTTGGCATCTTGCTGTTTCTATAGCCAGACACTTAGCTCTTATTCATCAGCCTGCTGAGCTGTTCCTTCTTCAGAAACATAAATACCATCTAACATTTTTCTTATATCCTTATTGTTTTTTTTAATCCTCACCCAAGGATATTTTTTCCATTGATTTTTTTAAGAATGGAAGAGAGGGAGAGAGACATCCATGTGAGAGAGACATATTGATTGATTGCCTCCCCACCTGCCCCGACTGGGTGGGGATCAAGCCTGCAACCCAGGTATGTGCCCTTGACCAGAATCGGACCTGTGACCCTACAGTCTGCAGGCCTAGGCTCTAAGCACTGAGTAAAACTGGCCAGGGCTGATATCCTTGTTTTTAACTGTTGTGACTTGCTGAATTTAGTACAAGTTCACTGTCATTTTCTTCAGGAATGAACTCATCTTTCTGGGCTTGAGATAATGAACTAGCAATACCTGACATCATCTGAAATCTAGGGCTGTATTTTTCACTTAAGAAATTTCTGATTTCAACAAGAGAACCATTCTCCTGAATAAAAATGTTGATGCATAATTGAGCGTATACAGTCCTCATCTTGTAAAGAAAGCCCAGTGTAACACCTTGATCATGTCTGTACATGACTGCAGATGGTGGGAACAGTGGCCAGTTCCTTTCTATTTTCCCACTGTTTGTCAACCTGGAGCCTCTTCTCTTTCCAAGGAGGTTGAGTTCTATATTGATGTGATTGAAGTCCCTGGGGTGCTTCAAAACTGTATGTCCCTTCAGAGTGATGTCCATATTTTCTGGAATGTCAACAGTCTGTTTGTTGAAAATGGTCTTCATCCTCACAGTAGCTGTGAAAAATAACTTTATTACTATTTTATTTATTTTATTTTATTTTATTTTTTATTTTTTTAAATATATTTTATTGATTTTTTACAGAGAGGAAGGGAGAGAGATAGAGAGTTAGAAACATCGATGAGAGAGAAACATCGATCAGCTGCCTCCTGCACATCTCCTACTGGGGATGTGCCCGCAACCCAGGTACATGCCCTTGACCGGAATCGAACCCGGGACCTCTCAGTCCGCAGGCCGACGCTCTATCCACTGAGCCAAACCGGTTTCGGCTTATTACTATTTTAAAAGTAAACTCCACAGGCCCCTCATACCCCCAGTGTTAGCATTGATAATGTTGACTGATGGAATCAACTCAACTTTGGTGGTGCACACCCAGTCAAGGTACCTGGATAATAGCTGTGAAAGGAAGGTGGCAAATGCTGAGCTGGGGTTCTTTCTTGCCCAGGGCCCCAGTGAAAACTGGGCAGAGCATCTCTGTGTCCTTCTCCTATTGGAGTCTATGCTCAAGTTTGGATTTACAAACAAGTGTGATTTTATTTGAGTGGCCTGGGCAGGGGTTGCTTTGTCCACTCTGCCGATGCCCACAATCCTTCTATCAAACAGAGACCTGAGTTTGTTCCATGGAAAGATATACATAGTACTCATAGCAATGGGTGTAAGAGGAAAGGAGAGAGGTAAGGAGTCAAGAGTAAGACTCTGAATTCTTATCCCATGTCCATCATTACTTAGCAGGTCACTTTATTCTTCTGAGTCTGTTTCCTTCTCTGAGTGAAAGGGACCCAAACTGGATGGTTCCTTAGTACTCTACAAGTTTAGAAATCCATCAATGAGATATGCAGCTGTCATTCATTTTAACCTGATAGGGGTTAATTATCTAGGTCAGTGATGGCGAACTTTTGACACATTTTTTTGGTTGATTTTTCTTTGTTGAATGGCATTTAAATATATAAAATAAATATCAAAAATATAAGTCTTGGGATTTTTAGGAAAACCAAGATGGCAGCATAGGTAAACATCGGAGATTGCTGCTTAGCACAACCACTTCAAGAATACAACTAAAAGACGGAACGGACATCATCCAGAACCACAGGAAGGCTGGCTGAGTGGAAATTCTACAACTAGAAGGAAAGAGAAAAGCATACCGAGACTCAGAGGAGCTGCGGTGCAGAAGTAAAGTACAGAGGTATGGAGGCGCATGCGAAGAGGGCTGGCGGCTGAGGACACGGTTGTCTTTTTCAATCGGTAGGGAGTCTCAAGCTCTGAGCTCCAGTTCCAGGTGAGTCTCTGGGGACCCAGACTCATACAAGAGAAACTGGACTGTCTGTCATTGGTCGGAACTTGAGGGCAGCTTTCTCTCGGAGGTGCTTGCAGCAATTGCCGGGACACTGAGAAGCGGGGCCTCTGAGGGCAGCCATAGCTGCTTGTTCCGCCCTGTTGATCCCCTGGGACCCCCGCCCCATCCAAGCTGTGTGCCGGCTTTTGCATATGAAAGGCCTGGCCCTTTGCAATCTGAAAATTACCTAACAAACTTGCAGCTGGCCCAAGGCCCCACGGCTACTTGCATTGCTTCACAGCTGAGCTACTGCTGGGTAGCCTCAGGCAGAGGCTAGATTAGCACCTCCTTAGATATCCAGGAGCCAGTGTGCCCGGTGGTCAGAGTGGGACCATCCAGATTGCAGCTCCTCGGATCCATAAAGGACACACTCAGGGGGCAGACTCAGTGAGCACCAAAGCCCTACTGAAGCAAGTCTTGCCCCGAAGGGGTGTTTCCAGCACAGAAGTTCTCCCACTGCAGACACAGCTGATTCTCACAGCCAATTGGCCTGGAGGTCAATTCCTCCCAGTGATACCTACAACAATCAAGGCTTAACTACAACAAGACGGTGCACAAAGCCCACAAGGGGGTGCACCAAGAGTGTCCACCTCAGGTAATTGGGGAGGCTGAGCCACTGGGCCCTATAGGACACCTAGCACACAAAGCCACTCTATCAACACAGGGAAGCATAAAAAATGCGGAGACAAAGAAACAGGTCACAAATGACAGAAATGGAGGAAAGCAAACGAAAGGGTTCAAAACCACCCTTTTAAGGTTTTTCAAGAACTTTCTAGAAACCGCCGATAAATTTAGTAAGACCCTCAAAAAGACTGTTGGGACCACCGATAAATGTAGCGAGACCCTCAAGAAATCTAGTGAGACCCTCGAGGTTATGAAAAAGGACCAACTAGAAATTAAGCATACACTGACTGAAATAAAGGATATTATGCAGAGTTCCAACATCAGACTAGAGGATCGCAAGAATCAAGTCAAAGATTTGAAATACGAAAAAGCAAAAAACACCCAACCGGAAAAGCAAAATGAAAAAAGAATCCAAAAATATGAAGATAGTGTAAGGAGCCTCTGGGACAGCTTCAAGCATACCAACATCCAAATTATAGGGGTGCCAGAAGAAGAGAGAGAGCAAGATATTGAAAATCTATTTGAAGAAATCATGACAGAAAACTTCCCCTACCTGGTGAAAGAAATAGACTTCCAAGTCCAGGAAGCGCAGAGAACCCCAAACAAAAGGAATCCAAAGAGGACCACACCAAGACACATCATAATTAAAATGCCAAGAGCAAAAGACAAAGAGAGAATCTTAAAAGCAGCAAGAGAAAAACAGTTAGTTACCTACAAGGGAGTACCCATACAACTGTCAGCTGATTTCTCAACAGAAACTATGCAGGCCAGAAGGGAGTGGCAAGAAATATTCAAAGTGATGAATACCAAGAACCTACAACCAAGATTACTTTATCCAGCAAAGCTATCATTCAGAATTGAAGGTCAGATAAAAGCTTCACAGATAAGGAAAAGCTAAAGGAGTTCATCACCACCAAACCAGTATTATATAAAATGCTGAAAGGTATCCTTTAAGAAGAGGAAGAAGAAAAGGTAAAGATACAAATTATGAACAACAAATACACATCTATCAACAAATGAATCTAAAAATCAAGTGAATAAATAATCTGATGAACAGAATAAACTGGTGATTATAATAGAATCAGGGGCATAGAAAGGGAGTGGACTGACTATTCTTGGGGGGAGAAGGGGTGTGGGGGATTCGGGAAGAGACTGGACAAAAATCGTGCACTTATGGATGAGGACAGTGGCGGGGGATGAGGGCGGGGGGTGAGGGTGGAGGGTGGGGTGGGAACCGGGTGGAGGGGAGCTATGGGGGGAAAAAAGAGGAACAACTGTAATAATCTGAACAATAAAGATTTAATTAAGAAATATATAAGTCTTTGTTTTACTATGGTTGCAAATATCAAAAAATTTCTATATGTGACACGGCACCAGAGTTAAGTTAGGGTTTTTCAAAATGCTGACACGCTGAGCTCAAAAGGTTCGCCATCACTGAGCTAGGTCCTTCCATCCTGCTAATTGCCTAAGCACAGGTTTTGATAAGATGGAGATGGACAGAACAAGAGAGGCCTGGGAAGTGTGTCCTGGGAAGAGCTGCCATGGAAGAGAGATGGGGATCCCATGGAAAGTTGGAGGGGGCTGAAGACAATTCACTGACTTCATGCCTTATTGAATGATGGCAGAGGGTTTAGTGGACAGACACTAGGGTCATCTGATGTGACCCCCATCCTGTGAGGAGCAAGCTTGCTGACACGGCTTTGAGTGTTCTGGAACCTAAATGGCTGTGTTAGTATGACTGTGAATTGACTGTAGGAAAATACAGATGGAAGAAACCCTCTTCTTCTCTTTGCTGTCACATAGGACACCTAGTTTTGTAACTTAGGTTTTGAAGCCTTTAGAGATCTTTTCTAGATATGTAAGGAGAGGGAAAAATCTTAGACTGTATGTAAAAGGTAAAAAAGAGTAGAAAAATCATGTGACTATCAATTTTCCTTTTCAAGATTTTAACGTGCTTCTCTGCATCTTTGGCATACTGGATAAATGAAAGATGGTTCATGGGTTTGTGTCCCTACTCCAGAGAGTTACTGAATCATCAGTTACGTAAGGCAGGGCTGTGGCAAGTTAAGGTAGTTGTAGCTGCTGTAATACAGAAGTTTCATAAAGTACAAAGTAAGTGTTCCTGATTGATGAGCGGCTTTCCTCTGGGTGGTGTCTCAGGGATCCTTCCATCCAGTGGCTCCATCATCTTCTACCCACGAGCCAAGTTGCTGTGACAGGGACAAGTCCAGTGCCATAGGTCAGGCCTGGAGAGTGCACCAGCTCTTCTGGCACATTCTCCAGGGAGAACTCCGTTCTGACTGCTCTGGAGGCCCAGAAAGAAGGAGGAAAAGTCTGACCAACAGCTAGCCAGTGTTTGTCTCAAACAGCAACCACTTTCTGGGCACCTGTCCCATAAGAGGCATTTAATAAATCCTTAATGAGCAACACACTGGTCTCAGGGAAGGGGAAGCTAAAGAAAAGATCTTAGCTCAGGTTCTTGGATGCATTGGGGCTGAATATAAGAGAGAGGATGATGTGACAAGCTTGAAGATAACTGACTGAATTAAGCCTAGAATCCACATCTTTTGCACTTAGAGATTGTCTCCTATATATGATTCAGAAAATAAAGGATTTGACTTTGGGTGGTGGGCACACGGTGCAATATACAAATTTTGTAACATAGAAACCCACACCTAAAACCTATATGATCATGTTTACCAATGTCACCCCAATAAGTTTAATTTAAAAAAAGAAAAGAAAGAATCTTGGTTTAAGTGTGTGTGTGGGTATGTGTCGTAGTTTCACTCTTTAGTCTTTGCACAGTATGACAGGCTCATTAGGTATTATTTAAGTCTATCTTTCCAGGAACTTTATTTTAAAAATATTTTTAAAGTTATTAATTTTTTAATTTTATTTTTTAATATTTATTAAATTGATTGGGGTGACATTGGTCAAACCAGGAACTTTAATTCAGAAATTTTCCCAGGTTAGTGTTCAGGTGGATCCTCAGGTGGTCCAGCAATGGCGGGAACCCACTGGTGGGATCCATGCTGAGTTCATGCTACTGCAACTGGCTGCCTGCTGAGACAAACATAAAAGAAAGATTATGAGGATCAATGAGATTATGCTAATGCTTTGCCAAGAAAAATATTATGTAGAGAATTAATAAATATGAGTCTTTTTTGTAGTATGTTGCAATCTCCTGTGAGAACCTATTTCAAATTTTCTGAGTATAGATTTGGTTTCAGGCAAGAAATGGTGATGAGAATGGTGCTTTGTAGATGAGGAAAGGGAGCATCTGGGCTTCTCAAGCACATACTTGCCCTGGATTTCCTACAGTGGAAATGCTTCCCATCCATAACCTCAGCATCCCCTGTCCAGGGGCTGGCTTAGTAGCAGCATCTGTAAATCCTGCTGGTTGTATTTTGGTTGTGCTGTGGGATAAATATTTCCTAGAAATGGAACATATGTCTCTTCCCCACTTGAAATATATGTACACATGTATGTATTTTTTTCCTTCCTCCTGCCAGTCATAGAGCAAGTCTCTTCCTCTGTAGTGTGACAGAAAATAGAGCCGAAAGAAGTAACCAAATTTTCTCATAAGCTGAACTCTGATGGAGAAGTAGATGACATGTTTAAAATAGGAAGTGATTGTAAAGAGTGTGCTCACCTGGCCATGACATCAATTGGCCATTCACTTCCTTGGCCATCTTAGACTCCCAGGTTTATCACTCATGCATTACTGGGCAGTTCTCTTCCTTCAACCCTGCTTGCCCCCTCTTCTGGAGGCCCTTCTGGGTTTCCACACAGCCCCGTATGTGTTTTATCAATAGGCTGAGAAATACAATATCAGATCAATAGAGCCACATTGACAACCAGTATTCATTGGTTTATCTGCACCTAGCATTTCATCTCTTGCTTCTGTTTCTTTCTATAAAGCTAAAAAAAAAATTAAAAATCAATTTATCGCATGAGAAGCCAGCCAAATAGTCAGAAGAGTTCTAACACACGGTTATTGTTCCAGTTCCACTGTTCAAACAACTCCAATTCCTATGAACTGTACTGTTCTCACTGTGGGATGGGCATAGAAGGACTGCCTTACTGGGTGGGCTTGCTGAGAAGTTCAGATGAGATAGTGGATGTGGAAGAAGCCTGAGAGGGACATAGTACTTTGTCGTGGTAAAATGTTTCCTGGGGTGTGAAATTATGCAGGCATGACAGATCACTCTAAACAGGTTTCTTTCCAGGAATTTGTGATGATAGGACTTTTGCACGAAGAGAGAGATGTCCACAGACTTAGGAATGCTCCCAACCTTCTTCCCCCATCCTTTCTGACCAGCAGAGGCCTTTCTTTTGGGCTTATATTTAGGATGCAATATTTATAAGCACCCAAAAGTTTATCCAGTTCTGCTGGTACTTCTAGACCATTTCCACTCTCCTCCTTTTTTGTTTATCTCTGCACAGGATTTCAGAACTCTTAGCAGCAGATCTAGGAATTGTATTAGGTTACTTTGGATGACTGAGGAGGTGATAGAGGTGGGATAATGAAGAAATCATAGGCAATCTGGCCTCATGTCCAGGAGGTAATTTAACAGTCTCTTGGGGTTGAGATGCAGCCCCTTATTTCTAATTTTTATTTTTGCACACAAGTGTCTGGTCTTGTCCTGTTTCTTAGCTTTTCACGTGATCAGGCCGCAAACTGCAAAGGTTTGGCTTGAGATGCCGATTTGTAATAGAAGATGACAGTTGAGTGGAATTGGATTGATATCACAAACCCTATGTGAGGCTGTTCAGGAAGCCATCTAGTGGTGCCAAGCAAAAGCACAACTCTCTCCCTTCATTTAAGATTCCTTCTTTCAGCTGTTTACTAAACAGCTACAAACCCCCACCCCCACTTTGTCTGTAACTTGTCAAATAAGATATCTGCAAAGGTGTGTGAGATTTTTCACCTTGGTTTAAGAAATTATGTTATTTTATGTTTAAGTGCTTTAGAAAGTTAAAGTGCTTTTGATCTCACAAACAGTATTTGAGAGGCAATTAAATGTCTATAAATTGGTCTTCCTCTCCTGGGATACTTGATCCAAAAAAGCCTTAGGCATTATTCAAGTTTACACCAAGTGTTTCTGGTGCCATTTCTTTCAGAAATGAAAATCCAGTACTTTTATAGAGGTGGTTTGTGGGATTGGCCATTAAAAGGAAGTAACGCCTTATGTTAAATCAAGTTCATTAAGTTTTGTCCTGTGCGCAAAGTGGTTCTTCAGACTGAGAGAATGATTAAGACTTGTACTCCAGAGACAATGAAATATTTCCATTTGCTCATTAGCTGAGAACATTAGCTTTTCTTCGTGTGTCTTCATTTTCTCATTTATACAAAAAAAAAAAAAAGCTGAGAAGGGGTTGTCTACAGGAAATGGATGTTCAAGGAAATGGAATCTAAATTACTGCTACCAGTTGAGGGTGGGAGAATAAGAAAGAGGGATGAGATCTTGGCTTGGTTTACTTGGTTGCATTCACCCAAAGAGAAAACCCTGGTGGAGAAGACGGGTGCTGATGATCCCTAGCTTAGAAGTGTCCACGTGGAGTTGTTTGTGGAGCGTTTAGGAGGAGATGCATAGTAAGGAAGTTGGCTCAGAGAAGGGTTTGTCAGGAGATAGATTTGGGAATCTATCAATATAGAGCTGCTGTCTAATTCTTGGGCATTCTTGCCCACACCTTGGTGACCCTAGGGACTGGAAAAGCCAATGGTGTCAGCAAGTCTATCAGGATCCCTACAGTGACTTCTATGGGAGTAAATTCCTTGTTTTCCAGTTTAAGAACCTGATCTTCACCCTGGCTGGTGTTCTCAGTGATTAGAGCGCTGGTCCATACTCCAAAGGGTCTCCGGTTTGATTCTTGGTCAAGGGCACATACCTGGGTTGAGGATTTGCTCTGGTTGGGGAGTATGCAGGAGGCAACCAGTAGATCTCTCTCTCTCTCTCTCTCTCTCTCTCTCTCTCTCTCTCTCTCCTTCTCTCCCTTCTCTCTTTGAAAAACAATGGAAAAAATTCTCTCCCTTCTCTCTTTGAAACACACACACACACACACCACTCTGATGAGGATTAACAACAAGAACCAGACCTTCTAACAAACAAACAAAAAGAACCAGACCTTCTAACAAAGTAACCCTGTTTATTTACCCTGAGCAGCATTCCAGTTCTCAAATATCCATGCTTGAGTTTACATATATCTTTGAAACTCTAAACTCCTTCTGTGTTCCCTTTTTTGACACTACCCAGGTTTCTATCCCAAAATTTTGAAGGGATGGATGGTTTGTACCCCAGGTGGGCTCAATGCCCTTACCCCTGCCCCCTTGTATTTTCATGTCAATACAATAGGGGAGTGCTCAGGTGTCCTACAAATTTTATTTGGTGGAGGGAGCAGAGTTACTTATTACTTAACATTAATTTTATAGGCATGGGTTGGTGTTAAATCTGATCTCTTTTGTTTTTGTTGTTTAACTGCCCTCATACTGTTATTTTTATGTTCTTATTGCTATATTATCTTTTTCTAAAATTAAATTTACCTCTTTTTGGGGAAATAATTTAAATTTCAACATGCCAATATATCACTTTTTTAATATATAATTTTATTGATTTCAGAGAGGAAGGGAGAGGGTGAGATAGAAACATCAATGATGAGACAGAATCATCTATCAGCTGCCTCCTGCATGCCTCCTACTGGGGATCCAGCCCACAACCAGGCATGTGCCCAGACCAGGAATCTGGTTCATAGGCTAATGCTCAGCCACTGAGCCACACTGGCCTGGCCACCAATATATTTTATTTCCAATTTTATTTTCCAGACACAAATGGACAAAATGACCCAGGGGCAGTGCACAGAACACTGGGAAGAGATGACCAGGGCCCTGGCCTAAGAGGGCTGCCTAGCACTGGCTTTTCTGGATAAAATGGTCCATGCATCCAAACAGGTGCCATTATAAATTCATGGTCTGTAGTAGAGCCCTTAACACTGTTCCTCCAAATTCCCTCATTAGCACACTTTTGTTTTTACTCTCCTCATACCTTAGCAATGATAAAATGGTCAATGGGCTTGTGTTTTGTGCCTTGTCTGGATTGTCTAATTTAATCTGTCTCAATGCCCCTATGAAATAGGTGGAATACAGTCATGGTTCTCAGGATACAGATGAAGAACTGTGGTTAAAGAAGGTTCTATAAGCTTCAAGTTCCCCTCCATAGCCCTAATGTTGGGATAGCATCTGGGACTGGGTAGGTGTTCGATAATAAATTTTTAAAATTAATCTTAATATAGGAGAAACATAAAGCCTTTGGGGCAAAGGCAGCACACAGGAAAGGTTTGAAGACATGTGATAGAGAGGAAATCAATAATGGAATAGTCATTCAAGTCTATAGCAGACAAAGAACACAGATGAGGGGATTAATCCTGAGAAGGGGATGGAGGGAAAGGGGCAGGTGTGGAGTAAAGAAAGCTCTTTGTGTTAGGGTGAGGGAGTTTCTACAGTCTAGTGTGTTTGGAGAGAGATAAGGAGAAGATGAGTCAAGTTTGGAATAGCTGCTGTAAGGAGTCAGGAAGTAAGGTGACCAAGGACACACAGAAGATATGATCTGGTATCCCTGTGGCTGGAGGAGGAGGGCATTTATTAAATGCCTTCTATATGCCAAGAGCACAAGTACCATCATTTGATCCTCCCAGTAGCCCTGTGACTGTTATTTTACAGATATGGAAACTGAGGTTCACTGCTAACTGTCTTAAGGTCACATAAACTGGGGTAGGAATTTATAACTGATTCCAAAAACCTGTTCTTTCCCACTGCCTCTAGCAAGCTTTTGGCTTATTATGAAGAAAAGCACTTCCCACTGTTATATTGTAAATCAGTGAGCAGAACATAGGACGCCTTAACAAGCCAATTAATTAGGAGTCTTCATTAATGCCAGCGGGCCTAGAGAGAGATGTCTCCCAAATTTCTGAGCAAAAACATGGAGGAAGCCCTAACCGGTTTGGCTCAGTGGATAGAGCGTCAGCCTGCGGACTCAAGGGTCCCAGGTTCGATTCCGGTCAAGGGCATATACCTTGGTTGCAGGCACATACCCAGTGGGGAGTGTGCAGGAGGCAGCTGATCGATGTTTCTCTCTCATCGATGTTTCTAACTCTCTATCCCTCTCCCTTTCTATCTGTAAAAAATCAATAAAATAGATGAAAAAAAACATGGAGGAAGCTTTCCCTATTTATATCTTTCTAGCTCTTTGTCTGCAGACTTTACAAAGAGCTCTGTGTAAGTTATTTTTGCAGATAGCTTGTAACCTTGAGTACATAATTAACAAACACCTGGTATGAGTATATGGGGGTATTATCAGTACCAGTATTAGCCCATTACATTAGATTGCTCATTTGCAAAGTCAGACAGTTAAGTTTTTATCTTCTCTATTATTCAAACTAAAACAGTTATTTTACAGAATGAAGGACCATCTAAAAATAACAGAGAATTTAGAACTATCTAAAGAATAAGGAACTATCTAAAAATAACAGAGAATTTCAAATAGCAGTTTTAAACAGCAGTTTTCCAAAGGAGGGATTATTATGCTTCACCACACTGTAATCAACTCTTGGCTGGCTCAAAGCTTTTTAATCACTCATTTTCTGGGTCAGGAACAGAGGGAGGATGCTTATGGTCACAGAGGTCCTACCTTTGCCAACTACTGATTTTTTTTAATCAGAAGAGGATTTTTCAGTTGCCTGATTAATTCATTCTATGTGTCTCTCTGATTGACTATGTAGAAGTCTGTTTGTACCTGCCTCTTTATCAGATGCCCACCATGCACTAGTCCAGTGATGGCGAACCTTTTGAGCTCGGCGTGTCAGCATTTTGAAAAACCCTAACTTGACTCTGGTGCCATGTCACACATAGAAATTTTTTGACATTTGCAACCATAGTAAAACAAAGATTCATATTTTTGATATTTATTTTATATATTTAAGTGCCATTTAACAAAGAAAAATCAACCAAAAAAAATGAGTTCGCATGTCACCTCTGACACGCGTGTCATAGGTTCACCATCACTGCGACTAGTCTGTGTGTAGGTCACTTCAACTGTGTGTTTTTCACACAACTGAAATTTCAAAAATGATGTAAAACAAAATGCAACAACAAGTCTTTAAGACAGAGGTCTGAAATAGTATTTCTATAATTCTTGGTATTTTTTTCTAGTTGGGTAGGTCCCACTTATAGCTGATTTTTGAAATTACCCATCAAAGATTTAGCTCTTGAATGAAGTATTCAAACATGGATACTTTAAAAAATCTAAATGCCTTGGGAAGAACTGCTCCCTGTATCAGTCAATTATACTTTGGTGAGCATGACTAACTGATATGTTGGTAACAATATCTCTAAATGGGGCCCTCATAGGTCTAACAAAGACCCCTTTGAATCAGTCCAGGGTAAAAGAATGTATGTAGCTTCTTTTGTGATAAGATGGATGGGCTGTTGGAAGATTCAGCCCAGGGCCTTATCAATAACCCTGGGTGTATTTCTAACACCAATGTTCCCTAATAAATTGTTGCTCATTAGGTACTGTTGGGTCACAAAGCATACTTTCTATGTTATATATTTCTTATATGTGACAGAAATTCTGATATGAATAGGGTGTGTTCTGTTCTATATTATTTTCCTTGGAGTCTTGATGTATTTGGTTAGCAAAGAGACAAATAATGAATTTCATTATGAATGAAAGAATGAAGGACAGAATTTTGTACCTGAGAAGGAAATATGGAAGTTATCAAAGAGGAGGAGGAGAGAAAGAGGGTTGGAGGATTCCAAAGTCACATTTCACCTGTTCTCAAATTGGTCCTTGCCCCAACCACAGCACGGTGCTTCTAAATAGGCACTGGCCCAATAGGGGATGTTATTGGAGATTTAGCAGCAAAATATAGGTCTGGAGAATTATTCCTTGGAGAATTTTGAAGTGTAAATATACAAATCATAATGCAGTGTTAGCTTCTGTTAATCTAAGAGTATGTGAGTCATTTTAACCCTGGAGTATTTTAGACTTAGTCATTTCCTTCATATGAAATCCATTCTCCAGCATAAAAATGACTAAGTGTGAAGTTTTCAAGCATACAGAATTTCAAGTCTAAAATATGGAGACTGTATCTGAATGTAACATTGCTAATGTGACTGCAGCATTTTGTTGCAACTCTGATTTAAAAAAATTTTTTTTGCCTAATCTGTGCTATTCTTTCTTGCTTCTTTATTCTTTTCACTGATTTAGCTTATCTCTAAGTTCATTTCCTCCATAGGCAATTGAGTTTCCTATAAAGCAAATATTTATTTACAACTAAATATGGTGTTCTGAATGCCCTCCCATATCATGGTAGTTAATGGAGACACTGAATGGAATTCATAGTTCTCTGTGCACAGGAGTTGCTTAACATATATGTGTTGAATAAATGGAATTTTAGAATGACATAATTTTTAATATTTAAAAAATAATAGAAATTCTCTCTTTGAATGGTTTAAAGCAGTGATACTTAACCATCATAAGTACTTTGGAAGTCACAAATATCTCAGTGAGGAGTACAATATCTTTAATTTTCTTCTTTTTTTGTAAATAAAGATTTAAAACATACTATTATTTCTCTATCATGTCAGTTGTTTCTCAGAAGAATTGAGAGAGAAAGGCAGAGCAATAATTATCATCCTCATTTCATGAATGAGGAAAATCAAGTCCAGAAAAATTATTGATATTACAGGCTAATTAAAGGAGGGCAAGAGCACAGAAATTCTGCTCTCAGTCTACATGTTTTTGAATTTTGCTTCACTGCTTTCAGTAGAAGGCAGGCTGAATGATGGCACAGAGAGAAAAGACATGTGAGTATATTATTGGGGAACTGTGGTCATCATTAAAGCCATTCAATACATAATTCTAGCTCTTTTTCTGGGCACATGGTAAGATTATTTCCCTGCCCCCTTTAAGGTGCCATAGGACCATAATACTTGCTTTGGCTAATGACACATGTGAATTTAAAACATATTATTTCCAGCAGTAGGACTTATTTGACACATTCCTTCCCAACCAGTGCAAGGATCATGGAAGCACAGGCCAAAATAAACCTTTTGCCAATCTGGATCTCTGAGTACCGAAGGTGAATAGAATGCCTTTGCTAACCCATGGTGGACATGTGTAAGTGATAAATTATTTTTTGTTGTGTTAAACCACAGAGTTTGGAGTTGTTTGTTATTGTAATAAAACCTAACTTATTTTGATTGATTCAGAAACTAAGGAGCATAAGTGGGTAAAGAATGCATGGATCAATGGGTGAATAAGTGGATGGATGGTTAGATGAATAAATGAATGGGCCAAAATAATCATTGGTGACTAAATAATGTCCAAGAGATAAACCTCTTCTCTTTGTACCAATGTCTTAAATGCATAGATTCAGATAAAGTACAAATCATTGGGCTCTGGAAGGGTATTTTTTACTAAGAATGCACTTATATGAAACAAAGTGTTTACAGCTACATATTATACTTCTAACCCCAGCATGGTAGGCAGAATAATGCCACTCCATCCCAGTATCCACGTCCTAATCCCTGGAATTTGTGACTATGTTACCTTTCATGGTAAAAGGGACTTTGCATATATATTAAGTTAAGAATGTCCCAATGGGATTATATCTTTTCTTGGATTGTCTGGGCTGGCCCAATGTAATCACAAGGGTAAAGTAAAGAGGAAGGCAAATGAGTCAGAGAAGATGTGACAGCAGATGCAGAGGTTGAACATGTGGGAGCCTGAAGGACAGCAGTTCTCAACTTGTGGGTCATGACCCCTTTGGGGGTCGAACGACCTTTTCACAGGCGTCACCTAAGACCATCGGAAAACACATATATAATTACATATTGTTTTTGTGATTAATCACTATGCTTTAATTATGTTCAATTTGTAACAATGAAATTGGGGGTCACCACAACATGAGGCACTGTATTAAAGGGTCGTGGCATTAGGAAGGTTGAAAACCACAGCTCTAGAACAAGCATGTCAAACTCGCGGCCCACAGGCCACATGCAGCCCACAACGAATATTTTTGCGGCCCAGCCAATATAATGGTATGTAAGAAACATTTTAATAAAAATTTTGTACCTTAATTTTTACAATGTCCTGTTATACATAATTATTAATGAACTACAACGTTCGCTAATTACTATAATCTGATTACTATAATCGTGTTGTATTCATATTCACTGATTACTATAATCGTGTTGTATTCATTTCCCTTACGCGCAGGTGCACCATTTCTCTCCACTAATACTAGCAGTGAATATTTCAGCAGCTGATTGCCATGCCATTAGTCTTGGGCTAATTGTTTGGTGTGTGCAATAGGAAATATTTCGCTTTCGAAGAACAAGAAAAATAGGTTTATTTGTGTTACGGTTATTAATTTGTGCAGTTATTCAGTGTCTGGTAAGTTAATGTTCAAGAAAAATATTAATTTTTATTAAAATGTTCTATTATTTTATGTTAATGTTTACTCATTTCAGACTTTTGTTTCTATCGAAATAAACCTATGTTCCTATGAAAATTGAAGCTTTTGTTTTTTTGCAGCCCACATAAACTTAAACTTTGTTTATATGGCCCGTGTTAGCCTTCAGTTTGACATGCTTGCTCTAGAAAGTAGAAAAGGCAAGGAAACAGATTCTTCCCAGAGTCTCCAGAAGGAATGGAGCTCTGCTGGAATTTTGATTTTAGCACAGTAAGACCCATTTTTGGACTTCTGGCCTCCAGAACTACAAGGTAATACATTTGTGTTGTTTTAAGTCACTAAGTTTGTGGTAATTCGTTATAGTAGTAATGGGAAACTAATACAGCCAGTTACCTATTATTGCAAGCAAAGCCCAGCTTGGGTGGGAATGTTTCATGTGGTACTGAAAGTTCCTAAAGTAATCATTGTTGTAACATTTTCATGGCATTTGCCTTTTCTGCCTTATAGTTCTCAAAGAAGTTGGCTAACCAGACTTTTGTTTGTTACTAGAATAAACCAGTTGCCATTGTACCACTTGAAAACTGTCACTTAGCACCATCACAGAGTTGAGAGAAAATTCTGGATCCATGAATCCTGTTTGATGCTTAACCCAGAGCACAGGATTTTCATTTGCAGCTACTCATCTGAGATTTCAATGAAGGGAGGGTGGTTCAGGCTGGAGGTGCCTGATGAGAGGCTGGGGTGGGAAGCGCTGGGAGATGTGGAAAAACGGTGCCCGGGAGACCTGCATTTGGTCGTACCACCCTCAAACCCAAAGAGCCATTTTTCCTAAGAGGCACTGTCCCCTCCCAGAAGCCACAGCTCAGGAAAAGGAAAATACTAGAGGAAAATACCCCACCTTAAGTGATATAGCCCTGCCCAGCACACCCTGCATCTCAACCTTAGCAGAGGAGATAGCAGCAGAGGACAAGCCTAGGGTTTGAACAGTTTCAGGGAGTGTCACTGACTGGCTTGGGGGTGGGGCCATCCATTCCACTGTCCTGGGAACCTGACTAGTGCTCCCCCCTCATGGGAGAGCTGATAGAAACTCCTGGTTTCCAGTGGATCCCATTGGACTGCATATAAGGATCTCTGCTCAGCCAAGGGCAAGGAAATATTCTGGGACACTCTCAGAGGAGTAGCTCTGGGATGGGGAAACACACACATCACTTTCCCTGAAATATAAATGGCACTTTCCCCTCACTAAGACTCAGAATATAGTCCTCAGAGGACTATATCCCCAATTCCCCCCAAAGTTCTTTCAGAAACAGACTTTTGAGTGATTAAGATTGACAGCTGGGGATAACATTGGCAAATATGTTCTCCTATGCAGTGGGCTTTCTTGTTGTTTTGTTGATGGTTTCTTTTGCTGTGCAGAAGCTTTTTATTTTGATGTAGTCCCATTTGTTTATTATCTCTTTAGTTTTCATTGCCCTAGGAGCTGTATCGCTGAAGATATTGCTTTGGCATATGTCTGAGATTTTGCTGCCTGTGGATTCCTCTAAGATTTTTATTGTTTCCCATCTTATGTTTAAGTTCTTTATCCATTTTGAGTTTATTTTTGAATATGGTATAAGTTGGTTGTCTAGTTTCAGTTTTTTGCATTTATCTGTTCAATTTTCCCAACACCATTTTATTGAAGAGACTGTCTTGACTCCATTGTATGCTCTTGCCTCCATTGCGTTTAATCTCCAAAATTTACAGGGAACTCATACAACTTAACAAAAGGAAGATAAACAACCCAATCAAAAAATGGGCAACAGACCTAAAAAGATACTCTTCGAAAGAGGACACACAGAAGGCCAAGAGACATATGAAAACATGCTCAAAGTCACTAATCATCTGAGAGATGCAAATCAAAACAACAATGAGGTACCATCTCACACCTATCAGAATGGCTATCATCAACAAATCAACAAATGACAAGTGCTGGCGATGATGTGGAGAAAAAGGAACCCTCTTGCACTGCTGGTGGGAATGCAGACTGGTGCAGCCACTGTGGAGAACAGTATGGAGTTTCCTCAAAAAACTAAAAATGGAGTTCCCATTGACCTAGTGATCCCACTTCTAGGAATATATCCCAAGAAACTAGAAACACCAATCAGAAAGGATATATACACCCCTATGTTCATAGTAGCACAATCTACTATAGTTAAGATTTGTAAATAGCCTAAGTGCCCATCAGCAGATGAGTGGATTAAAAAAACTGTGGTACATCTACACAATGGAGTACTATGCTGCTGTAAAAAGGAAGGAACTCTTACCATTTGCAACAGCATGGGTGGACCTGGAGAGCATTATGCTAAGCGAAATAAGTCAGTTGAAGAAAGATAAATATCACATGATCTCACTCATTTGTGGAATATAATGAAAAACATAAACTTATGAAGAAAAACAGATCCAGAGACAGTGAAGCATCGATCAGACTGTCAAACCTCAGAAGGAAGGCAGGGGAGGGTGGGGGTAAGGGGGAGAGATCAACCAAAGGACGTGTATGCATGCATATAAGCATAACCAATGTACACAGCCACCAGGGTGGTAAAGGCATGTTGGGGGGCAATGGGGGGATAAAGACACATATGTAATACCTTAATTCTCACCAAGTTCCTTGAGCTTGTAATGGTATAGGGAAGTAATGGTTATAGGGAAGCTCAAGGAACTTGGTGGAGACTCTCAAGGATCTCAGTGGGAACTAGCGCAGCTTGAAACAGTATGATACAAGAAATAGATAAGCATAAATAAGAACCAATTGGAAATGAAGAATAACATCTGACATCAAGAATACACTAGAAAGAATCAAAAGTAGATTGAATGAGGCAGATCAAATCAGTGATCTGGAAGACAAGATAGAAAAAAACACCAATTAGAGCAGCAAAAAGAAAAAATATTAAAAATAGTTTAAGGGAACTTTGGGACAACATGAAACAACAACATTCACATCCTAGGAGTCCTAGAAAGAGAAGAAAGTGAGCCAGGAGTAGCGAACCTACTTAAAGAAATGACAGAAAACTTCCTCAACCTGCTGAAGGAAAAAAAGTCACACAAGTTCAAGAAGCACAGAGAGTTTCAATCAAGATGAACCCAAGGAGATCCATTCCAAGACACATCATAATAAAAATGACAAACATGAAAGACAAATAAAGAATCTTAAAGGCAGCAAGAGAGAAACAGAAAGTTACCTACAAGGGAGTTCCCATAAGATTGTCAGCTGATTACTCAACAGAAACATTTCAGGCCAGAGGGGAATGGCATGAAATATTCAAAGCAATGAAAAGCAAGGATTTGAACCCAAAACTACCCTATCCAGCAAGGCTATCATTTAAAATTGAAGTGGAAATAAAGAGCTTCTCAGACAAAAAAAAAAAAAAATGGCTAACGGAGTACATTATTACCAAAACATCATTGCAGGAAATGTTAAAGGGAGTGCTTTAAGAAGAAGAAATTGAGAGAGAGAGAAACATAGTTTTAAAGAAAAAAGTTGGCAGTAAATAAGTATCTGTTAATAATAATCTTAAGTGTAAACGGATTAAATGCTCCAATCAAAAGACATAGGGTGGCTGAGTCAAGAGACCCATCTCAGAACAAAAGATACACACAGACCGGGAATGAAGGGATGGAAAAAAATTCTATGCAAATGGAAATGAAAAAAAAAAAGCTGGGGTAACAATACTCATATCTGACAAAATAGACTTCAAAACAAAGGCTATAACCAGAAACAAGGAAGGACACTACATAATATTAAAGGGATCATTTCAACAAGAGGATATAACACTGGTAAACATATATGCATTTGTTTATATAAAAAATGTCTTGACATTGTATAAAATGCATCTGCTATTGGCTGCACGGGCCTGCTGGGCCACCAGCCTGCTGTCCTGGAGAAAGAAATAAGACCCCGAGGGACAAAATGGAATAGACAGATGTGTCCCGAGCCTTGTCCCAGAGCAAATAGAATGAGCAGCTGAAACGAATAACATCCAACCCGAATTGGCAAAGGAGACTCAGCTGGGAGACAGTTTGCAGCTGGGAAGGGCAGAGGATCCCTGGAGAAAGCCCAGAGCATTGCCACCACATGAGCAGCAGATATGTGAGCAGCCTGCTCCTGTCCAAGGAGCAGCAGCCCCGCGAGCAGCCTGTCCCATGCCTAAGAGCAGCAGCCTCATGTTGCCTGCCCCTGTCCAAGAAGCAGCAGCTGTGCAAGAAACCTTCCCCATCTGAGAAGCAGCAGCGGCATGAGCAGCCTGTCCACAATTGAGGAGCGGCAGCCCTGCGCAGCCTGCCCCCTTCCAAAGAGCAGCAGCTGTGCACAGCCCGCACTCTGCACCTTCCGAGGAGCAGCAGCTGAGCGAGCAACCTGCTCCATTCAAGGAGCAGCAGCTGTGTGAGCAGCCTGCCCCTGTATGAGGAACAGCAGTGCTGCGAGCAGCCCTCCCCCATTCGAGGAGCAGCAGCTGCCCAAGCAGCCTGCCCCAGACCGAGGAGCAGCAGCCACACAAGCAGACCGCCCACGTCTGAGGAGTGGCAGCCCTGCGCAGCCTGCACTGGTCTGAGGAGCAGCAGCTACACGCAGCCTGCAACTGTCCGACAAGCAGCAGCTGGGTGAGCGGCCTGCCTCAGTCCGAGGAGCAGCAGTCGCATGTGCAGCTCACTCCCGCCCGAGGAGCAGCAGCCATGCAAGCAGCCCGTCCCCTGTCCAAGGAGCAGCAGTTGTGTGAGCAGCCTGCCCCATCCGAGGAGAAGCAGCTGCATGAGCAACCTGCTCCATCCAAGGAGCAGCAGCTGTGTGAGCAGCCTGCCCCTGTACGAGGAGCAGCAGTGCCGTGAGCAGCCCACCCCCATTCAAGGAGCAGCCTGCACCGGTCCAAGGAGCAGCAGCCACATGCAGCCCACCCCCGTCTGAGGAGCAGCAGCTGCACATGCAGCTTACTCCTGCCCGAGGAGCAGCATCCATGCAAGTATCCCATCTCCTGTCCAAGGAGCAGCAGCTGCATGAGCAGCCCACACTCGTATGAGGAGCAGCAGCCCTGCAAGCAACCTGCCCCTGTCCAAGAAGCGGCAGCCTCACAAGCAGCCCACGCCATCTGAGGAACAGCAGCAGTGTGCAGCCAGCCCTGATTCAAGGAGCAGCAGCCACATGAGCAGTCCGCCACCATTCGAGGAGCAGCAGCCTCATGATCAGCCCACCCCCGTCCAAGGAGCAGCAGCTGTGTGAGCAGCCTCCCCCACCAGCCAAAGGAGACACCAACACTGAGAACAGCACCCACCAGAGGAGCCACTGCCAACTGAGGAGCAGCTGCTTCCACTACCACCTGAGGAGCAACCACAGCCTGAGCAGCCACTGCCATCCAAGGAGCAGCCCCTGCACGACTCAACATCTAGATCTGTCGCTGAGATCAAACATGGGTAGGCAAAGAAACACCCAAAGGAAAGAAAAGGAGAAATCACCAGAAAAGCAGCTAAGTGAAACAGAGGCATGCAATATGTCAGAAAAAAATTCAGAATAAGGATCATACACTTCATAAACCAGATGGAGGAAAAAATCAACAACTTATGTAAGAATCAAGAAGTAATGGATGAAAAAAATCAATAACTTATGTAAGAATGAAGAAGAAATGAAGAGTGATATAGCTTCAATAAAAACACCATGGAAAGTTTCAACAGTAGACTAGGAGAAGCGGAGGACTGAATTAGCGAATTAGAAGACAGGGAAGCAAAACACACCCAAACTGAACTGCAATTGGAGAAAAAATTAAAAGACAGGAGGAGAGCCTAAGGGAGCTATGGGACAACATGAAAGGAAGCAACATGCGAATAATAGGGGTGCCAGAACAACAAGAAGAGGAACAAGGGTTAGAAAAACTATTTGAAGAAATAATGTCCAAAAACTTTCCTGATGTGGGGAAGAAAAAAGTCACACAAGCACAGAGAGTCCCAAACAAGATGAACCCAAAAAGACCCAATCCAAGACACATGGTAATTACGATGGCAAATGTTCAGGACAAAGAGAGAATCTTAAAGGCTGCAAGAGTGAGACAGAAAATTACATACAAGGGATCTCCCATTAGATTATCAAATGATTTCGCAACAGAAACACACCAGGCCAGAAAAGAATGGAAGGAAATTTACAAAGTGTGGCAAAGCAAGGGACTGAATCCAAGAATACTCTATCCAGCAAAGCTATCATTCAAAATTGAAGGGGAAATAAGGAGCTTCACTGACAAAAAAAGGCTAAGGGAGTTTATCACTACCAAGCCAGCAATGCAAGAAATGCTAAAGGGACTGGTGTAAAAAGAAGAAATAAAAAGCTAAGAAAGAAAACAGGCACAAAAAATAGAAATGGCTACAAACAAGTACCTTTCAATAATAACTTTAAATGTAAATGGACAAAATGCTCCAATCAAAAGACATCGAGAGGCTGAATGGATAAAAAACCATGACCCCATACATTTGCTGTATACAAGAGACCACCTCAGAATAAGGGACTCACAAAGACTGAAAGTGAAGGGATGGAAAAATATCTTTCAGGCAAATGCAAATGAAAAAAAAGCTGGGGTAGCAATACTTATATCGGACAAAATAGACCTCAAAGTGAAGGCCATAACAAGAGATAAGGAAGGCCACTTCATAATACTAAAGGGATTGATACAACAAGAGAATATAACCCTGATAAACATATATGTTCCCAATGCAGGAGCACCCAAATACATAAAAACAATTCCTGGAAGATATCAAGGGAGAGATCGACAACAATACAATTATAGTAGAGGACTTTAATACACCACTGACATCACTGGATAAATCCTCTAGACAAAAACTCAGCAAAGAAACAGCAATCCTAAATGACTCACTAGATCAGATGGACTTAATTGACATCTTCAGAACATTTCACTCCAGAGCCATGGAATATACGTTCTTCTCAAGTGCACATGGGACATTTTTAAAAGTAGACCACATATTGGGTCACAAGCAAAGTCTCCCCAAATTCAAGAAGATTGAAATCATATCAAGCATTTTCTCAGACCACAATGGCATAATATTAGAAATAAACCACAATAAAAACAACCCAATAAATTCAAACACTTGGAAGCTAAATAGCATGCTATTAAATAGTGATTGGGTTATCAAAGAGATCAAAGAAGAAATAAAAACATCCTGGAAACTAATGACAATAAAAACACAACAATCCAAAATCTATGGGATAGAAAGCAGTCCTGAGAGGGAAGTTTATAGCTCTACAGGCCTACCTCAAAAAACAAGAAAAAATGGTAATAAATCATCTAACTCTACAATTCAAAGAATTAGAAAGAGAGCAACAAGAAAAGCCCAGAGTGAGCAGAAGGAAGGAGATAATAAAAATCAGAGCAGAAATAAATGACAGAGACAAAATAACCAAACAAACAAACAAAAAACAACAACAATACAAAAGATCCATGAAACCAAGAGCTGGTTCTTTGAAAGGATAAACAAGATTGATGAGCCTCTAGCCAGGCTTACCAAGAAGCAAAGAGAGAGGATCCAAATAAACAAAATCAGAAATAAAAGAGGCGAAATAACAACAGGCCCCACAGAAATACAAAGGATTGTTAAAAAATACTATGAACAACTCTATTCTAACAAACCAGACAACCTGGAGGAAATGGCCATATTCCTAGAAAAATACAACCTTCCAAAACTCAATCACGAAGATTCTTTTTTTTTTTAAAATATATTTTATTGATTTTTTTACAGAGAGGAAGGGAAGGAGATAGAGAGTTAGAAACATCGATGAGAGAGAAACATCGATCAGCTGCCTCCTGCACATCTCCTACTGGGGATGTGCCTGCAACCCAGGTACATGCCCTTGACCGGAATCGAACCTGGGACCTTTCAGTCTGCAGGCCGACGCTCTATCCACTGAGCCAAACCGGTTTCGGCAATCACGAAGATTCTTAAAATCTCAATAGGCCGATAACTATGGGAGAAATTGAAGCAGTCATCAAAAAGTTTCCAGGAAACAAAAGCCCAGGGCCAGATGGCTTCACAGGGGAGTTTTACCAAACATTCAAGGAAGAACTAAAACCTATCCTCCTCAGACTATTCCAAAAAATTCAAGAGGAAGGAACACTTCCAAGCACATTCTATGAAGCCAGCATCACCCTAATACCAAATCCAGATAAAGATGACACAATAAAAGGGAATTACAGGCCAATATCCCTCATGAACATAGATGCCAGAATCCTCAACAATAGTCTAGCAAATGGGATCCAGCAGTACAGCAGAAAGATCATATACCATGACCAAGTAGGATTTATCCCGGGGATGCAAGGTTGGTACAATATCTGCGAATCAATAAATGTGATACATCACATTAACAAATTGAGAGATAAAAATCACATAGTCATATCAATTGATGCAGAAAAAGCATTTAACAAAATCCAACACCCTTTCTTTTTTAAAAAAATATATATTATTGATTTTTTAGAGAGGAAGGGAGAGGGAGAGAGAGATAGAAATATCAATGATGAAAGAGAATTATTGATTGGCTGCCTCCTGCCCACCCCCTACTGGGGATCGAGCCCGCAACCTGGGCATGTGTTCTTCACTGGAATTGAACCTGGGACCCTTCAGTCCACAGGCCGACGCTCTATCCATTGAGCCAAACCAGCTAGGGCCCAACACCCTTTCTTGATAAAAGAAATCATATCACCCGGGACTACAGGGCAGGTGGATGTCCCTCTCCCAGGCCTAAGGCACAGCCGCTGGCACCTGGGACCACGGGGACCATGGGGCATGGGGATTGTCCCTCTCCCAGGCTGCAGGTGCAGGCGTAGCCGCTGGTTCTCGGGACTGTGGTGCGGATGGCTTGTCCCTCTCCCAGGCCACAGCCTGGCTGGTCCCCATTCCTCTCTGGTGAGCTCATTTGTGCCTGGCTGGTCCCCATTCCTCTTTCGTGAGCTCATTTGTGCCTGGCTGGTCCCCATTCCTCTCTCTGCAGTGTTGAGTGTCTGAGCAGTTATGGCATGATGGTGTGAGGGCGTGATGATGTGATGACCATTTGCATATTATCTCTTTATTATATCTACTAGAGGCCTGATGCATGAAGATTCATGCAAGAATAGGCCTTCCTGCCCTAACTGGTTTTGCTCAGTGAATAGAGCGTCGGCCTGATGACTTAAGGGTCCCAGGTTCGATTCGGGTCAAGGGCATGTACCTTGGTTGCGGGCACATTCCCAGTGGGGGGTGTGCAGGAGGCAGCTGATTGATGTTTCTCTCTCATCGATGTTTCTAACTCTCTATCCCTCTCCCTTCCTCTCTGTAAAAAATCAATAAACTATATTAAAAAAAAAAGAATAGGCCTTCCTTCCCCTGGCTGCCAGCACTGGTTTCCCTCGGGCACCCAGGACCTGGGCTGCTTCACTCCAGCTGCTGCCAGGCATCCGGGACCCGAGCTGCTTTGCTCCTGCCGCCGCCAGACATCTGGGACCGGGGCTGCTTCACTCGGCCACTGCTGCCACCCACTGGGGGCGTGCTCCGAGCTGTGCAGTATGGCCGCTAGCAGCACGGCCCCACCCCTGGTGTGTGTGTGCCCGCTGGGGTGGGGGCGTGCTCCAAGCCACGCTGTGCGGCTGCTCGGAGCACGCCCCCACCCCTGGTGTGTGTGTGTCGTGGCTTGGAGCACACCCCCACCCCTAGTGTGTGTGTGTCTGCTGGGGTGGGGGCAGCGCGCAGTCCCCGCCCACCCATCTGCACTCGCAGCTCCTTTTGAGCAGTTGTGATGCAGCCTCCTCAAGCAGTTGTGATGCCTGGCTAATTTGCATATTATCTGTTTATATGTATAAAAAGATATATATAAAAAGGCAGTGACCATGATGACTGAAATGACCGTTTGACCAGTCACCATGCGGTGCTAGCATAGATGCATAGACACAGATAAAGTCTATGAGTGAACTAAGAATGAACAAGACAAATGCTTGCCTTCACGGAGCTTGCACTGTAAGAAGGTTAGGTCATGGATGAGAATTCAAAATTGCACCAGCACAGACCTGAGGTGCTGCTTCTCAGAGTGGCCAGAGATGCACTCAGTAGTGGACTGAGGGAGTAACTAAAAGCCTGGTACTGACATGAAGGTGGGGCCATTCTGGATTTCCCAGAGGAGCCAATGGTTGCCTAGGAGGCAGAGCTTTTGATGCTGACTGGCATAGAAACTTATCAATCAGAACCAAATCTGGGTGAACTGCAAGGAGCCAATGTCTGCCTAGGAGACGGAGCTTTTGATGCTGACTGGCCTAAAAACCGACCAATCAGAACCTAATCTGGGTGAACTGCGAAGGCAGAACCTAAGGTGGGGGCTGAGGAGGGGTTTTAAGGGCAACAGCTGTTTGGTGTAAGGTGTAAGAAAGTGGTTCAATTTTTTAATAACCGGTTTGGCAATATAGTGCATATGGCTGGCTATCAGTCCAGATATAGGGATTATGTATTTTTGTCTGCCAAGAACATCTCCTCCTACTGAAAAAGGCTCACCCCTCCCATTTAAGCAAGCCTATTCTATATAATCTATCTGTACTAATAAAAGGGTAATATGCTAATTAGACCGGGTCAATCGGCCATCTTCCAGATGACTGATTTCCTTCCAGACAAAGCCATGGTGGTGGGGGCCAAGGCAGAGGCAGTTAGGGGTGATCAGGGCAGCAGGGGAGAGAAGTTAGGGGTGAGTAGGCTGGCAGGAGAGGGCAGTTGGGGGTGACCAGACTGGCAGGGGAGGCCCATTGGGGGTGACCAGGCCAGCAGGGGAGGGTAGTTGGGGGCATTAGGCAGGCAGGCAAGTGAGTGCTTAGGAGCCAGTGGTCCTGGATTGCGAGAGGGATGTGTGACTGCTGGTTTAAACTGGCAGTCGAACATCCTCTGAGGGGTCCCGGATTGGAGAGGGTGCAGGCCAGGCTCAGGGAACCCCACCATGCACAAATTTCATACACCGGGCCTCTAGTAGGATAATAAAAGGCTAATATGCCAATCGACTCGACCGAACGACCGAACAACGAAACGACCGGTCGCTATGATGCGCACTGACCACCAGGGGGCAGATGCTCAACACAGCAGCTGTCCCCTGGTGGTCAGTGCACTCCCACAGGGGCTGCGCTGCTCAGCCAGAAGCCGGGCTCAAGGCTGGCAAGCACAGTGGCAGCGATGGGAGCCTCTCCTGTCTCTGCGGCAGCACTAAGGATGTCCAACTGCTGGCTTAGGCCTGCTCCCCAGAGGGAGCTGTCAGTCAGACATACCCTGAGGGCTTCTGGACTGCGAGAGGGCACAGGCCGAGCTGAGGGACCCTTCCCAAGTGCACGAATTTTGTGCCCCAGTCCTCTAGTTAAAAATAATTGAAAGCAGGGTCTCAGAGATCCCTGTTTGCACACCCATGTTCATAGCAGTATATTTACAATAGCTAAGAGGAAACACCTTTTCTGACCGCTCATTGGCTAAGCTCCCAGTATGCCACTTGCAGTGTTTTTGGTAACTTGGGTAATAAGAATCCAAGAAGGTGATCTAGGGGTTTTCCACCTCACTCGTGGAGGAAAAAACAAAAGTCCACTGCTGGAGGGGCTAAGAAATGTCATATCCTGCCCTAGCCGGTTTGGCTCAGTGGATAGAGCCTCAGCCTGCGGACCACAGGGTCCAGGTTCGATTCTGGTCAAGGGCATGTACCTAGGTTGCAGGCTCCTCCCTTGCTGGGGCCCAGGTCAGGGCTCATGTAGGAGGCAACCAATCAAAATGTCCCTCTCACATTGATGTTTCTCTCTGTCTTTCCTTCTCTCTTCCATGCTCTCTAAAAATCAATGGAAAAATATCCTCAGGTGAGGATAAAAAGAAAGAAAGAAAGAAATGTCATATCCTATGAAAGAGATATCTTGAAAATGCCTAAATAAAATTGTCATTTTTTTGTGGTGAAGGGACTGGAGTCTGTGTTGATGAAAACACCTTGGCAGCTGAGGCAGCTGGCAGTGGCAGCAGCAGCGGGGTGATGGGGGCAGCACCTTCCCTTGATCAGCCGGTTGCCTCCTGTAGAGGGAGGCCAGACTGCGACTTAGGCCCGTGGGGAGCGGGCCTAAGCCATCAGTAGGACATCCCCTGAGGGCTCCCAGACTGTGAGAGGGGGCAGGCTCGGCTGAGGGACCCTGCCAATCCCAGTTCATGAATTTTCATGCACCGGGCCTCTAGTGAATAAATATTATCCTAAAATTTTAAAACTTGAGCAAAATTCTAGCATTAGGTAAGATAGTATCAGTTTCCTTTTAAAGATATACATATTGACATATATTCAGGATTCCTGCCAACCTGCTTCCTGGACAATACGACAGACCACCTGGTCTTGGAAAGTCACTCCCAGAGTAAGTCATTACAGCTTTCATTTCAAGCTGAGTTGGTTTCAGTAAATAAACATTTACTGAACAAAAATAGAACATTTTAAATATCTTTACTAATTAATTTATCAACATTATTGATTCCTCCTGGGTTGGGTTTACTTTCTAGTTTACACTTGGAGTGCGGGAAACGAGTTAAGTCGGCTCGCGTGAATTGCGCGTACTCCGCGGGAGCCGTCTTTAACTCGGTTCATATAGATTTGCGGTGGAGTGCGGGAAACGTGTAAACTCGGGCCGATTGTAACTGCGTATTACCAAATATTTGTTTGTAATCCACCCTTTTGGTGGATGGAACAAAACCAAAAGACAGAGCCATCTTATATTTTGGCGGGAAATTCACCCGCACTCCAAGTGTTAATAGAACCCTGTGTACCCATTTTTTTTTTGTTGTTAGTTGTTTACAAGTGAAAGAAAAGCAGTGTTTTACAAAACTGCTTTTTGTGGTGAGATCTTCAGTTCCAAACAACAAAGCATGAACTTCTCTGTTTGGACCAAGTGAGGGCACTCCTGTCTTCTCCCAAGGTGATAGGAAAAAAAATCACTTCCATTTAAATTAGTCAAGTTGGATACAATAGCTAGTTTGCTTAATTTTGATTTCTATTTGGTTGTTTCATTTTAGATCATAACACCACCTTCCATGAATGGCATGCATTGGTTTTCAACTCTGGCTACACATGGGAGACACCTGGGGTTGTTCTAGAAAAATTTGAATTCTCAGATTCCATCCCCAGAAATTGTGATTCAGGTGGTCTGGGATGCTGCCGGGGCATCAGTATTTTTAAGCACTTCAAGTGTTTATGTGTAGGCAGAGGTAAGAACTACAGCGAGGGTGTTAGTTAATTAGAAATGAATTTGTTAGCCCTAGCCGGTATGGCTCAGTGGATAGAGCATCAGCTTGTGAACTGAAGGGTCCTGGGTTCGATTCTGGTCAAGGACATGTACCTCGGTTGCAGGCTCCTCCCTGGGCCCTGGTCAGGGTGCATGCAGGAGGCAACCAATTGATGTGTTTTTCTCACATCTGATATTTCTCTCTGACTATCCCTCTTCCACTCTCTCTAAAAATCAATGGAAAAATATCCTTGGGTGAGGATAATAATAATAAGAAAAGAAAGAAATGAATTTGTTAGGGGATAAACATTGGAAATTATTTTTCTAATTTAGTGTATGGTTCACCTAAGTGTTTAAAGCAATATAAATAGGTACTTAAAAAAATTTTTAAATTGATTTCAGAGAGGAAGGGTGAGGGAGAGAGACAGAAACATCAATTGAGAGAGAATCATTGATCGGCTGCCTCCTGCACTCTCCCCACTGGTGATTGAGCTGGCAACCCAGGCATGTGCACTTGACCGGAATCAAATCTGAGACCCTTCAGTTTGCAGGCTGACGCTCTATCCACTGACCAAACCAGCTAGGGCTAAATAGGTACTTTTGTCTTCTGTGAATAATGGTTCTCCCAAAGGCTTGTAAAACCATTAAAACTTGGTGTTCAAATTTATTCCTTTTGCACCTTTACTTCCATCCTTCTCTGGCCATTTTCCCTTTTCAGGTACCACGCATTTCCTTAGGTCATCTCCCAGGGTCTGCTGTTTAAATCAGCAGAGCTAATCTCCTTTTTTTTTTTTTTTGTTCTCTCATTCCAGAGATTTCCATGATGCTCCCTGCCTGCCCTGGCTTCACTGCCCAGTGGCTCTGCTGTCTGGTTTCCTCCCTGGCCTTGGTCCTGGCCAGGCTCTCCCTGAAAGGCTCCTAGGCCTCTGCTGACCAAGGCAGATGATTCCACTTCTGGCCCCGTTCCCCAGTACGAACTCTAGCTATCAGCAACAGAGTTCTCTCATCCAGGTCACATCCAGGTAGCTCCTCACTAAGCTCCTCAGATATTCCTGTGTAGGTCAGCACCAACCATGGGGAAAGCTGTACTCTTGTGTGATTCTGGGACTAGGTAGACACGGTTGAACAACTAGGTCAGTTGATGTTCAGGGAAAAATGCACATAGTGGTGGCTGAAGGGATTTACAGCTGGGAAAGGCAGAAATAGGAGTGACAAGTAGGATCCATGTCTTCCAGGCCCTACCCTGCTCTGGGCTGTATGTATGATCTTCGGCAAGTCCAGTCTTCTTTGGGCTTCAGCGTAGGGCTAACCCAGGGGTGGGCAAACTTTTTGACTCGAGGGCCACAATGGGTTCTTAAACTGGACCGGAGGGCCGGAACAAAAGCATGGATGGAGTGTTTGTGTGAACTAATATAAATTCAAAGTAAACATCATTACATAAAAGGGTACGGTCTTTTTTTTTTTTTAGTTTTATTCATTTCAAACGGGCCGGATCCGGCCCGCGGGCCATAGTTTGCCCATGGCTGGGCTAACCTGTGTTAAACACTTAGGGATCTTATTAAAATACAGCTACTGATTCAGTGAGCAAGACCTGAGAGTCTATATTTCCATCACACTGCTAGGTCTTGCCTCTGCTACTTGTTTATGGAGTAGTGAGATTCTTGATGGCCCCTGGGATCTTTGTCTTTAAAATTCCATGATCATGATAGGGATATCTGAACACACAGCCTCAGAGGCTGCTAGCAAAGCTTGCCTCTCAGGCCCGTGGCTGACTTGGGCCAGTTTACCTGCTCTCTGCTGCTGCCTACATTTGCAATAATATAAGACCTCTAAGATCTTTAGTCTGCATCCTTTTGACCAGTGCTTCTTTTTCCCCTCTAATCTCCACCGGCCACCTGACCCTCAGGAACAGGAAGTCCAGCCATGGGCTCTGTGAGGCTGCTTCTTCTCCGTATGTACCTATTAAAGGCCTGGAATTCCCACGCAGCTATGTTATGGAAATATTTCTCCCACAGCACTCAAGTATTCCACAGCACGTGCTCCTCTTCTCTTCCTTTTTGGGTGACCTTGTTTTGCAGCACAGTTTCCATTCTTTGGTGTGTTTCCACAAACACCTGGCTAGATATTGTGGAGAGCCTGTATCTTACCCATCCCAACAGTATTCACGTGCAGCACTGAAGAGTGTCCACTTGACTCAGTAGATAGACTTTATATGGGAAAGAGTAAAGTAACACATTTAAATAGCCAAGTCAACTACATGCCATCTCAGACTATTCTTCATGACTCCAAACTCATTCCTTCTCCCATCAAAAGGTATAGTGGATCTTTGGGAAGCAGCCCATTCTTGAAAAAAAGTAACTCAGAAGATAATTTTTAAGAAATTAAACCTTTGGACTTCAACACAGCTTAGTTATATTTGTACTATAACCCTTAATATTAAGGATTTACTTCAATTAGTCTTGTGGGGCCCTAAACTGATTAAATTTGGGGTTCCTGTTCATGAGAGAAAGAATTCAAAATTATGAATACAAAATGCTTGCAGGCCCTTCTGTGGGTGGCGTCTATGTGGGGCTCATCCCCTGGTTCTGGAACTTTGTGGTACCACAAGGTGGCAGTATAGTACTAAATGTGGAAGGTGGATCACTACACTTGCAGTTTGGAGTCTCAACTGAATGTTTGCCCCTGCACTTTAAATTGCATCCTGTGCTCTGAAACTGCTTTTGTCTCTTTGTGTGATTTTTTTTTTCTTTTTGATGAGACAATCTGAATTCCTTCCCCCAAACTCTGAAGGATTTACAGGAATCTGCAACGCCATCAACACATATTAAGAAACTGTACTGGTGCCCTGGCTGGTTTGGCTCAGTGGATAGAGCATTGGCCTGTGGACTGAAGGGTCCAGGATTCTATTCCCGTCAAGGACACATGCCCGGGTTTCCAGCTCGATCCCCAGTAGGGGCGTGCAGGAGGCAGCTGATCAGTGATGCTCTCTTGTCAGTGGTGTTTCTATCTCTCCCTCTCCCTTCCTCTCTGAAACCAATAAAAATGTATTTTAAAAAATTTAAACTGTACTGGTGACAGTTTGTTCCTTAAACTTCTACATTTCCCCCCTTCTGTTTTGTTACATTCAAATTGCATTTACTATAATGTAAAAAGTGTTTCACATAACTTCTGCCATAGTAATTTTAAAGGGCTTTGGCTTTAATGTTTTTAACCATATTAGACTTTTTTTTTTTACATTGATCTAGCCACAAAATAACTACATCCCCGCTTGATCCCTCATATTTGAAAAGATTTTAAAAAACTAACACTTGTCCCATATAGTTGGTAAGCACACACCTGTATAGCACACCTGGCAAGGGACCCATTCATTTGTCTAATGGCCAAATACTCTTCTCATTTTCTACCCCAAATCATTTTTGGGTTTTCTATTCCCTTAATAGATACATTTGAGTATTAGCAATTTTGCAACTCAAGGTTTAGCTTTAAAGGCAAAGAACTGGCACTTGTGTTTTAATATCAGCCTCTAGTTATTATAGGTATGGGCCTTTTTACTGAGAGCTGTCCCCAGAATGTCAATAGGGCTTTTTTGTTTATTAAGCTTGTTTATATTTAGCACACTTACAACCATTTTGTATGTTATCAAATATGGCATTTTACAAGGATATATTGAAGAAATTAATAAAGAAATAGAGCTTCAAAGTGGAACATTTTCCACTGTCACATAGTTGAAAATGGGTCTTATAATGGAAATATTGCTACATTAGAAAACCCACATGCTAACTAGTGACTTTTAGCTCTTCCTCCATCCAACATATGTGGTAGATTATGGGGATGCCCTCAAATCCTACTTTATAACTGAAAATGTAATGTTTATGGATGGTTTATATACAGTACATAAACCACATGGTGATCACCACACGGGGTTAGATGCAGGCCACTTACTGGAATCTAAGTTACAAAATTGTAATTTTTTAATGAATAAAACTTCTGGGAGGTATTTTACAGTGCTTCTGACTTAAAAAAATAAAATCAGCATGACAGCTAAAGTGGGTGTTCTTATTGCATATCTAATTTCAACAATTCAATTAACACCAAGAATGACTCTGGAAGGATTTGCAAAATGTTTTTACCAAGAAACTTCTTAAAAGACTCCAAGATAAGCCAGGAAAGTAGTTTCTGTCCTATTAATTAAAAAATATTTTTTAAAACCACTAAATATTCCTATTAGGAAAAGTAAAGAGAACAAACATCTTAGCAGGCTGCAGAGAGTAAGTTCCCCACCTCACAGTTTGATGTCCCCATCATTAGCAGGGTAGCTGCCCATTTCTTATCTTGATTGACAGGTTAATAAGGGACCTGGGGCTATCTTTTCAGTATGAACATACAACCTTACCAATTACTTTTAAATTATTGCTAATCTGTCAGAAAATAATAAGCATGAGATATAAAAAATATATGAAAAAGAGAAATGTCTGCTGAAGATTTTACTCCTGGTGTGATTTTAAAGGTTCAGTTCAGAAAACCTGTCAGAATTTAGTCAATAAAATTTAGGTGCTGAGGGTTTTCTATTTTATTTTAAAGGAAAAACTTGTAATGTATAATAAATAGTTCATTGGTTCAATTAGGAGCAAAAAAGAAGGGAGTTTTGTAATACAATTGTCCAGCAAAGGAAAATGCTTTAAATTGGGGGATTATGTGTGCAGACCACCTGTAGGGCATTCAGAGCCCTTTTCTATGATGCTTCAACCCATTCCTAGCTGCCTGCAGGCTGGCTAACAATGCCTGGAAAAGCTGTTCAAAAGGCTGAGCATACTTGTGCTTCTGGTCTTCACTGTTACAAGTCTTCCTCTCCTGAGCTCTCTCCCTTTTAAAGTAAAAGTCCCACCACATCCCTTTAATGGAAGAACTTTAAGGCTCCATGGTGGCCAATTGGTATGTACCAAGAAGAGCCTGGCAACAGCTAAAGAAACTTCAGTTTTACAGCGCATTTGGAGAGAAAAGATCAAAGTTTTTCAAACTCAAAAGACCAAGTTCCCTACAGATTAACACTATTCATTTAGCTCCTCTTAAAGAAATGATGTGCTGGGCCACTGGGCAGACAGGTAAAAAGTTCAACAATTGCCAAAGCATTCTTCTGCTAATTCAACAGCCTTCTGCTCAAATAAATTAGTTTAGTGTTGACAGAAGAACAATAGCCTTTTCTCTAGGAAAAGCAGCACATTTGATATACACAAGCCTGGAAGGTCATTAAGATGTTAACCCATTAGTTTAATCCATTAAGGGTGCCTGTTCCACTACAGAGTGTCAAGTGACTTATACATACTGTACACTGTATTCTGAGGGTTTAAAACATTCACCTTTACACTTCAAAAGTATGTTCAGTCCAGGTGCTTTCAAAATCATGGACATTAGAGAGAAAAAAAATGTGGGGTAAATCATTTAGTAATATTATACAAGATAAATAACAAGGCCTGAGTGGAATTACTTCCTTGCAGTAGTCCATATACACATGCTAAGGTGAGCGTTTTCCATGGATCAAAAAAGAGCTACCATTAAAAACACCACCTCTTTGGAGGGTGCAAAACTCAGTTTTGATTTCAGTTCAACAGTGATTTTTACTTTACTAACAACTTAAGAACTAGAATTAACAGGCCATTTTCTCCATATCTAAGATCAGTGTACAGAGAAACCAGAAAGGGTCCATTTTTCCAACATGTTCTTAGCAAACACTTTAAAGGTAACAGCTTAGAAGAGTTAGGGGGAGAGGGCAATGTTTAAATCATTTATCAAAAATCATTTTATTGACAAAATAGAATACTTATATTTGTTCTTACAGGAATGACCTCTAAACTTTTTACAAAAAATGTACAGACTGTATATCTCTGGATATGTACATATTTTACATTTTTTACACATAACACATAATTATATAAATACATCCTCTAATGTAAGAAACCCGTATTTACTTGGGGTGTATAATTAAGACATTTCATGTTTATTTACTTAAGGCATTTGCCTGGTCATTAAGAATACCCAAACCACTCAATCCAATTAGGTTTCGATCATCCTTCCTTTAGGATGGATAAGGAGTAAGAGTTTACATAGGAGAAAAATAGGTCCCTCTGGTAAAAATCTGTAGATCTGGCTTCAAGTTCCACGAATGGCAACCAAGGAGGGCTCCAAGCCTTGGGTACTGGGAACGCTGGAGAGTCCACCCTTTTCTGCCAATTGAAATGAAGGTCTCCCGCCTCCCGTGAGGAGCTTCTCGCATATCAATGGAGGAAAGGAGGCTGGGTCTGGGAGTCCTCAATGCCAGGTACTTTGTTCTAAGCCAGTCATTTAAGTCTCAGCTAATGGATACCATTAAGAGTTCATTATCATGCTAATAGCAGTCAAAAAAAAAAAACACAAAAAACCCACACACACCAAAAAAACAAAACAAAACCCAGTTAAGGGGTGGGAACATCAGCCCCTGGAGTGTCCCTTGGCAGCCCTTGGCCTCTTCGCCCCCCTTTCCTTCCCTCTGCTCAGACTTGGGACAATGGCATCTGCTTTGGGTAAGACACTGAGCTGGCGGTGCCAGATCGCCACGTCAGGCCTGTGCTGATGTCACTGTAGAGCGAGCCCGCTGCCCCGCCCGCCCCCCTGCCGACTCCCCCCGCCCCCGCCGGGCCCGCCAGTGTCTCTCACGCCAGCACCCCCGCCCACCGCAGCACCCTTGCTGGCCCAGCAGCAGCGGGTGCACAGGGCCCTCCACGAATCAAGTGTCTTGCCTGACCAGACCCACACGCCCGAGGTGATGCCCACGACCAGGCACATGAAGTACTTGAGCATGAACACCGCATAGTCAGGCCGGCGTGCCTGGTCCGGCTGCAGGTCCCGCAGGCACGGACAGTTGTGCGTGGCCTCCCAGCGCGGGCGGTTGTGCTGCTCATAGAAGAGGCAGGCGACCACGATGGCGGCAGGCACTGTGTAGAGCACAGTGAAGAGGCCCAGGCGGATCATGAGCTTCTCCAGTTTGTGCGTCTTGGTGGGGCCGCCCTGCTGTTTTATGACCGAGCGGATGCGGAAGAGAGACACGAAGCCGGCCAGCAGGAACATGGTGCCGATGAAAAGGTAGATGACGAGTGGCGCCAGCACGAAGCCGCGCAAGTTGTCAAGGCTCTGGTTGCCCACGTAGCAGATGCCCCGCCACCGGGTCGCCGTCCACCGAGCTGAGCGCCAGCACGGCGATAGACTTCACGCTGGGCACGAGCCACGCAGCCAGGTGGAAAGTACTGCGAGTAGCCCGCGATGGCCTCGTTGCCCCATTTCATGCCCGCCGCCCAGAAACCACGTGAGCGACAGAATCACCCACCAGATAGAGCTGGCCATGCCGAAGAAGTAGACGAGCAGGAAGACCACGGTGCACAGAGCCGGGCCCGTGGTCTCGTAGCGCACATGCTGCTCCACCGTGCCCAGCTCCTGGTACTCACCACGCCCGCCTGGGCCGCCCGCGCCAGCCCCTGCCGCGCCCGCGCCCGCAGCAGCCGCGCCGCCCGCACTGCCCGCGCCGCCCGTGCCTGGCGCGCCACCGCTGCACGCCACCTTTTCATGCCCCGCCACCAGGCGTACCAGGTAGCCGACGGACACGAAGAGGTAGCAGGCCGAGAGGAAGATGATGGGCCGCTCCGGGTACTTGAAGCGTTCCATGTCGATGAGGAAGGTGGACACGGTAGCGAAGGTGGACACAAAGCAGAGCACAGACCACAGGCCGATCCAGAAGACAGTGAAAGCTCGTTCGTCCTGGCTGAAGAAGGGGTTGTGGCAGGGCAGCGCGCAGTTGGCAATTTGGCCAGTCTTGACGCGGTTGTACAGCGGGTGCCGCTCGCTGGCCACACTCACCATTGGAGCACGGCATTGGCAGCCCGGCTCGCAGGGCGCCGCGCCGCCGCCAGGGGGCCGCGCCTTCCCGCCGACACGAGTTGGGGGAGATGCCGCGTCCCCGATGCCCCCGCCCTTTCCTCGGGACGCCGGCCTGGCCCCTGACGGGCGGCCGTGGCCGCTGCCCGAGGGCGGCCGTTCACCAGGAGGAGGCGGTGGCGGCAGGCGGCGCGGCGGGCTGGGCGCAGTTGTGGTGAGGTCGGTGTGGTTGTAGTCCATGCACAGCGTGTCCGGGTTTCCTTGTTCGGGCAGCCGGTCGCAGCGCATGCGGTCCGGCCAGGCGAAGCCATACTGGCGCATGAGGGGTGCGCATCCGGCCTTGGCGCGCTCGCACACGGAGCGGCAGGGAGGCAGGGGCTTCTTGTAGTCCTCCAGGCAGATGGGCGTGTACATGCTGCACAGGAAGAACTTGAGATCGGGCGAGCACTGGATTTCTACCAGCGGCCAGAACTGATGCACTTCCAGACCCGCCTCGTCCTGCGTGTCGTGGTTGAACTGGTTGGGCATGTAGGTGTAGTTATAGCCGATACCCTTGCACAGCGGCACGGTGATTTCTTGGCAAGCCAGCTCCTTGGCTGAGGCGGCCGCAGCGCCGCTGGAGCGCTGCAACAGCGTCAAGGCGGCCAGCACGGAGGTCACTTCCAACAGGTAACCCCACTCCATGCTTCGTTCCCTCGCCTTCCTGGCAGTGAACAGAGGGGCTCCGGAGGATCCAGAGAGAGAGAGAGAGAGAGAGAGAGAGAGAGAGAGAGAGAGAGAGAGAGAGCCGGAGAAGAGAGTGAGTGCCCTAACTCGTCTTTCTCCTGTTTCTCTCCAGAGGTTGTTTATCCGCCTAGTCCCTAATCCCTTCTCAGGACACGTCCACACAGCGCAGCCCGCCGCTCCGGGAAGATGAGGGTGGCTGCAGCAGTGCGCTACAGTTCCTAGGGGTTTACCCTGATCGAGCTCAGCCCTTTCGGAGCAGAGTGGCTGGCCGCCGGCTCATCGTCCCTCACTCGCGTTCTCTCCGCGTCGCGCCGGCGCCGGTGACTTGGCTGAGCGCAGAGGGCGGCGGCGCAGCAAGTTTCCTTTCCGGCCGCCGCGCGCAGTCAAGATGGCTGGGCCAGGCCGCTCCCGCGCGGGGTCAGCCCCTACGGACCCTTAGGCCCCCCGGGGGTTCATGTTCGTTCCCAAAGCTGCTCTGCTGCCTCCGGAGTAGGGACCCGCCTCCACCGAGGCCCAGTCCCTCTCTCCACGGCGTCGGTCCGGTAAAAGTCCGCGCTCCAGCCGGCAATCGGCGAAGTGCAGGCAGCCCCCTCCTCGCTAGACATGCAGAATCAAATCCAGACCGGAAGGCGGAGCAGACACCTGAGCGGCTCGACTGGCGCCCACAGCTACCTCCTCTTCGGCCAGAGCTGCGCCCTTCACCGAACTTCCCTGTTGCGGCCCCGCTAGTCTCCGCGCCGTCTCATGAATATTTATACCGCGCGGACTTGGTTTCCGCCCTCGGCCGGGCACGCCAATCTCAGGGAACCGGGCGGAGTCTTCTCGCTCCTTAGGCCCAGCCTTCCTTAAGGCGGTCCAAGTGTCCGCACAGTCATGCGCGGAATCTGCGGCTGGAGAGTTTCGGTAACCTTGGGATTGACCGCAGAGATGGAGTTTTTGCCACGACTGCCACCCCTTGCCAGCCCGTTCCGCCCCGGCGCTCAATGCGTCTGAGGACTCGGTTCCATTTCTTTTTTTCTCGGTTTCATTTATAAGTCTGCACTTGGGGGACTGGGGACGAGGTTTTAACTCAGTGCACGCTCTCCTAGGCCCGTTTTAAACAAATTAAATCCCCGCTTAAGAGTCTCCCGAATGTGGGTGGCCTATGGGCCATGGGGGGCCCGCGTCCCTACGTGAGCTGGGGCCGGGCGCTGTGGGAAATTCGAGAAAGGGTACCCTGCTTGGAGTTCTCAGAATGATGGTCTTTGAGGCTTGGAAATGTGGTAGAAACGGGAAAGATGGCAGTATATTTTGGATGGTGGGGTAGGACGGGGGACAGGCCGGACGGAGGTGTCCCGGCGCCCACCTGCGGACACGCGAGGGGCGCGAGGCACAGGGGCGGCCCCGGGGTTCTCCTGCCTCTGCCGAGTGACCTGGGCGGGCCTCCGTGTCCTTATTGGGAGAGCGAGGTAATATCTCAAAAGGGATTCTGATAATGAGATGAGATAAATATGTAAGGCACCCGGGACCCAGTTCTTCCTTAAGGAACATAATTCCCTTCACCTTAAAAAAGAATGAAAAACTTATAAATAGGACTGGAAACTGCAGCTGGGTTCACTCTCCACCTTGTACTTTTGGAACATGTACATCTATCCAAAGTTCACGTGATTTGCCAGAGCTGCCTTCTCTTCGATGGGAGGTGGTGCTGCGCCCTGGAGCTGACATGAGGGCAGGTCTCCATGGTCTGGAGAGTCGAGAGGGTCCTTGGCTGCTTTTAGCAACCACTGGGGACGCCGCCAACCAGTTGTGCCGGCGCTAGCTCCGCGACCACCTTAAGAAGTTGTTGTTGTTGTTGTTGTTTTGGCGGGGTGGGTGGGGGGGGGGGTGGGGTGGGGGAGGGACGTGGGGCTTGCGGCCTGGCAGGTTCATTTCACGCTAGTTAGGACTTCCCGGGGGGTTGTCTTTCTCCTAGAATGGAGGTTTATTTTTTTTTAATTGAGGTTCTGTTTCATTTAGCGCTTGTATGGAATTCATGCTGGGGCTGTAATTACTGTAATCTCTGAAACCAGCATTTCAGTTGGCCAGGGAGGTGG
>NW_005871077.1:8511923-8514741 GCF_000147115.1 Myotis lucifugus
TAGGGCCCCCCCCTTTTTTTATTTCTAGTTTAGCAACCCCTTCTTGCCCCCCTTTTTAAACAGACGGGCACCCCCCCCCCCCCCGGGCCCCCCGCTCCTGTGCGGAATTTTAAAAATTTCACCAACCCCCCCCCCCCCCCCCCCCCCCCGCAACTGAAGTCTAGTTAGAACCTATCTCTACCTCAACTGAAGTCTAGTTAGTTAGAACCTCTTTATACTGAAAAACAACACTTCCTTAGCACTTACGTTTGGAAAAACTGAACTCCATAAGATTTTGAAATTCAAAGGCTTCAGAAATTAGCTGATTTAGCAGAAAATGGTCTATTAAAAAATGTAAAGACTCGACTTTTACTAGGTCTTTCTATCAATTCTTTCCCCCTCTCCTAGTTGGTATTCTCTTTTATGGCTTATTGAATGTAGAAAGTTAACTATTTCTTTTGTTGGTACCTTATTAATAGAGGGCCATTCTCCAGAACATTCAACTGCAGAGTAACAACTGGTAATTCCTAGAGTTAGCGTTCTGAGTGCAGTTGTGAAGGCCAGGAGCTCCCCTCCCCTCTCCAGGCTGCTTGGCCCAGACCACAGATGGGAGAGGCTGGTTTCCAAAAACAGCACAGATGGTGAAAAGTTTCTACTGCTTTTCTTCAGCAGGGAAATGTCAAATAGCGGAGTTTAGAATTACACTATATAAATTTACTAGAATTAGGTGAAAACAAATGACATTTGAAAATTGAGGCTGAAAATAGTTGATTTTGGCTTTTAATTTTTTTATTTTTTCTTTTGAGTCAAGATGAAAGCTTTGATGATGTGGAATGTGGAACTTTTTGGTAAGTATATTAAGCTTGCAGGAGAAAATAAGTAAACAAAAGTTCAGAGCTTTCAAAAATTGTATAAGCTATTTAGGGGATCTGACTTGTGAGATTAAAACCATTTACATAAAAATTATTAAAATTTACTTCTAATTGAGAGAATATGAGAATAACATTTAAAATATACTATTAAATTAACTGGCTACTTGACCATCTTTGAGTGCAGAGATTTAGGAAACCAATCCTATATAATAAAAGTGTAACATGCAAATCCACCGAACAGCAGAAAGACCATCCGGGACCATGCTATGACACCCACTGGCACCAGGCCAGCCAAGGCAGGTGCGATGTGATTGGTCGGGCTGGCCATCGCCTCATGATCGCCCTGCAGAGGGAGGCGGGTGGGGCCTGAGGGAATCCCGCACAGGCAGCTGGGGGAAGGAAGGCCTACTATTGCACAAATTTTGTGCATTGAGCTTCCGTTTAGTGTATAAAAGGCAACTATGGGGCAGCTAGGAGCAAACCAGAATTGTTTATCAACATTGTTGGCTAAATAATGATTTTTTTCTTTTGTACATAAGCAGCTGTTCTTTAGGGAAAGGGAAATAGCTTTAGGAGTGACATAAATAATGTAAGAAACTTTCTAGAGGGATTTCTAAACAGATATCTTGTTCCTGAATAGTCCCGCAAGCTTAATAATATAAATAGTTGAAGGCACGAATCTAACTCAGAAGAGGGAATCTTTTACAAAACATCATTATTTAATTTTATAATTATTCTAAGTTAGATATATTGTCTGTCTTGAATTTAAGAAATTTAAAGGAAATTATGTTTTAGTGGATTTTAATTTAAAAATGCAACATAAGATTCTTGATACAAGAGTGGGTCTAACATGCCAATAAATGATATGTTCCAGAGATTAAGCAGAGAACTCTTTATAACTAATGATATTTCTCCGGTGTTTTATAAAACAACAATTGTTTCTCCTAAAAGTTTATTTTCTTTCAGGGAAACAATGAAATACTATATTATCTACACTAATAAAAGACAAACATGCAAATTGACTGTACCTTTGCTATGCCTTAAGCCATGCCCACCAGCCAATCAGAGTGACTATATGCAAATTAACCCAACCAAGATGGCGGCCGGCAGCCACGGAGCTGGAGCAAGCAGGAGGCTTGGTTGCCCCAATGATGGAGGAAGCCAAGCTTCCCGCCTGCCGTGGCCGGCTCTGAGCTCCTCTCAAGGCTACAAAGTTTTAATTATAGAAGGTAAATAAATCCCAGAATAAAAAAGAAAAGAAAAAAAGGAGAGGCTGGAAGCTTCCGTCGCTGGGGGGGGCTTGGCAAGCCTGAAAATGGCCCTCAGCCCCTCACCCAGACTGGCCAGGCACCTCAGTGGGGACCCCCCACCCTAAAGGGGGTATGGCCAGCCTGCAAACAGCCATCATCCCCTCACCCAGGCTGGCCAAACCTCCATGGGGTGAGGGTCTCCACTGGGCGGGGGGCTTGAACAGCCTGCAAACAGCCATCAGCCCCTCACCCAGGCTGGCCAGGCACCCCAGCGGGACCCCCACCCTGATCCAGGACACCCTTCAGGGCAAACCAGCTGGCCCCCACCCATGCACCAGGCCTCTATCCTATATGATAAAAGGGTAATATGCAAACTGACCCTAACAGCAGAACGACTGGGAATGACTGGTCACTATGACACACACTGACCACCAGGGGGCAGACACTCAATGCAGGAGCTGCCCCCTGGTGGTCAGTGCACTCCTATAGGGGGAGCTCTGCTCAGCCACAAGCCAGGCTGACGGCAGCCAGTACAGTGGTGGTGGTGGGAGCCTCTCCCGCCTCCTCAGCAGCACTAAGGATGTCCGACTGCAGCTTAGGCCTGCTCCCCGCTGGCAAGTGGACATCCCCCAAGGGCTCTCGGGCTGCCAGAGGGATGTCTGACTGCCAGCTTAGGCCCAATCCCCCGAGGAGCCGGGCCTAAGCCAGCAAGGTGGG
>NW_005871077.1:8514841-8517573 GCF_000147115.1 Myotis lucifugus
AACCCCCCCGCCCCCCCCCCCCCCAGTGCACAAATTTTTATGCACCAGGCCTTTAGTTAGATAATATAAAACTCCGTTATTGAGTAATATTGGGGCTTCTTGGTGTTTTGAAATCTGTCTTTCGAAGGATGATGTTTCTTGAGTTATCTACCACTTTATGGCTGGAAGGTAAGGTAGTGATTAACCAGTCTTGCTTCAATCTCTATTAGAATCAGAATGGGTGAGATTATTTTTATATTCTTTCATATTAACATTAAACTGTAGTAAAGGTCGTTCTCTTATTTTCTCCATTACTAGGAAAAGGATTCTGTGTCTGCTGTAACAAGGCCAAGTTATGAGTGGATAGAGATAAATGAGGCAAATATGTGCCACTGGCTAGAAATCAGATTCTCATTTTACATTCAACTGCCATTGTGAAAAGTGGCAACTGTACTGTCATTATCTAGAAGCAGGAAGGTCCACCACTGGTTTATTCTGTCACTCAACAATGTCAGACCTGATAGTGGGTTTTGAGTCTCTTGGCTTGCCCTCTAGTTACATGGGGCCTCCCTCTGCTGAATAATTACATTTCACTGGATAGCAGCTGGGCAGGAAGACTGGCAGGACGTCCTCTTGTGCAGCTCACTTATTAGAAAAGAAAACCCTTCCTGGAAGGACTTTGACTAACTTCCCCTTAGGTCTCACTGGTTTGAACCTGTCACCCCACTCTTAGCTGCAAGGAAGGCTGTGAAAGCTAAGGTCTTGTGGGTGGCTGGTGCTCTTGTGGCAAGGAGGCAGAGGAAGGGAGAATGGCTATTGAGTAGACAAATAGCACTCATCCACACATTACTATTTGAAATTAACTTTCAAGCAATATTATATAGCCAACGTTCCTAGTCTTCCAAAATATTTTCTTCAGGGCTATGAATCATTGAGATTCAAGAAAACCTTAGTACCTACATTTTTTTTCTACTTTGAAGTTCTCACCACACAGTTCTCTGTATAGTTGATACAAATGTCAAACAGCTTACTACTTATTTAAGTGTGTATAAACTTCATAGTGTAACTCCTTATTTCCTTTTTGTTAAGCCTCTCCCCTCCCTTTTGGAGACTTCATTAAAAACATGAACATAATTTTGAAAGCTTATTTTTTAGTCTTTTTAGTCTTATACCATATAACTTTAAAAATATTTAAATATAATGTAGGAGAAACTATTGATTAACATCTCTGAAGGGCTTATGGATGTGAAAGAACCTGTATACCAGAAAAATGTTGGTACAGGTAAGAGTGTACTCTGGTAACAATAAAATGTGATCTCAAACACCAATAAAATTTACATTAGTAATAAAAATAATTCTTAGAGTACTAAGGGTATGGAGGTGGTGGAGATGACAATGGCATTTCTATTTTGTTTCTCTTTGACCAGATTCAGATAAACAGGTGTAATTTTTTTCAAGAGATGACAGCATTTGATTATCATTCTGGTATCAGTCTTCCTTGCTCTTAGAAAAAAATGTATTTCAACAGGATTAACCTGGTAGTTTATAATAAGTATAATTTGTAGTGTAATTAATAAAGATAAAGTAAAATTTGATTGCATTAATGTATTGAGTTTATTGCAATAATACCTAAACATTAATATGAAGTCCTGTTATGCTTTCTCAAACAGTCCAGTAGGGTTCAGTTTGAAAAATCCTAGTTAGAATCTGTTAAAAATATACCAGTAAGTGAAATAAAGCAGGATATAGAACTATATGGTATGAGCCCAATTATATTATTATATATGCATTAAAAAAGTTCACCAAAATGTTGTCTAATAGTTGTGTTTAAATCTGGTTAAGTAGGAGTAATTTTTTTCTTCTTGTATAATGATCTAAATTTTATATTTAGAAAAAGTTATCTTGAAAAAACCCTTAGCACTGATTATGTATTATCTTTGCTGTTCCGAATTGTATTTTGTCTTACATGGTTCAAAATGACCAAAGAGCATGTTAGTTATCTCTTTCTCCCTACACAGGGTCTATACCAGTGATGGCGAACCTATGACACGCGTGTCAGAGGTGACACGCAAACTCATTTTTTGGTTGATTTTTCTTTGTTAAATGGCATTTAAATATATAAAATACATATCAAAAATATAAATCTTTTTTTACTATGGTTGCAAATATCAAAAAATTTCTATATGTGACATGGCACCAGAGTTAAGTTAGGGTTTTTCAAAATGCTGACACGCTGAGCTCAAAAGGTTCGCCATCACTGGTCTATACCATCCATGTATGACCATATGCTGTTAAAATATGTTGTAGCTGATTTACAAATTGACTTCTTGTCTATCTTATTGTGGTTTGGATTCTCTAACCCCAGTGTTCCAGAGCTGTTCTGATTGAGAATTCGTGGTTTTGAATGGGATGAAGGGGTGGAGAGGAGGAAGGAAAGTTTTAATTGGAGGGCCGCAGAAATGGCATTACAAGTTGAACTCTTGTAAGATGGCACCTTGTTTGTCTTGGGTACCATGTCTAATTTTACCCCAGGCCAGCGATTTTTAACCTTTCTCATCTTATGGCACACACATAAACTAATTACTAAAATTCTGCAGCACAGAAATATATTTTTTGCTGATCTGACCAAAAAATGGTATAATTTTGATTTATTCACACTAGATGGTCATTGTTGTGTTGGTTGTTGTCATTTTTTAAAATTTGACAATATAAGGGAAAAGAAGTCAGTGCCCCTGACTAAATTGTCAGTTATT
>NW_005871077.1:8517673-8529287 GCF_000147115.1 Myotis lucifugus
GGGGGGGAGGATGGGGGTTTAATGGAGGGGGTGGGGACACATTTGTAATACCTTAACTAATAAAGAATTAAAAAAAAAGAATATGTCAAAAAGAAAAAAAAATTCTTTTTTTTAATATATTTTTTTATTGCTTAAATTATTACAAAGAGTATTACATATTTCTCCTTTTTTTCCCCTGCCCTTGACAATCCCCTGGCCTCCCCTACCCCCCAGTGTCTTATGTCCATTGGTTATGCTTATATGCATGCATACAAGTCCTTTGGTTGCACACTGGTTGAAATCACTGCCCTAAGCCTATAGCAGCCTGTTGTCCATGACATGAGGTCATCTCTATAGTACTATAGAGTGACATGCCAAACTATTTGAGCATTTCTTTTTACTGGTTATAGGTAAAGTAAAAGTTACTGAAGAAGATTGTGTGCAGTGGTGGAGAGAAGAAGAGCTTGGGATCAGGTACTCCTAGGGAAATTACAGCTCAGTTGTTTGCTACCTGTGTGGACAGGTAACCCATAGCCTCTCTTTGTACTTAAAGTATTGAATGACAAAATCAGAGTCCCTCATAGGTTGTAATGGTTATATAACCTAAAAGCCAAAAGGCACTGAGTGCAATGTCGGGACTTTGATACATAAATTGAGCTTCATAAGACAGATAGAAACACTGCTGTGCTCTATTATTAGTTGAAGCTATAAAAGCCAGCTTAGATCCAAGGCCAGGGCATAGACTTTCCTCAAAATAGAAGGAATGTCAAATATTTTGGGGGCCATATTTAGAAACTACCACACCCACTAAGTGCCAAGTCCTATGTTAAGTGTTAGGGCTAGAAAGATGAATAAGACAGAGAAACAGAACTAGTGTGACATATATGATTTATTATGAGGAATTGGTTCATGCAATTATAGAGGCCGAGAAGTCCCACTTCCTGAAGTCCCCTCAGAAAGGCCAGTGTTGAGTCAAGTCATATGGCCTGAGAACCAAAGAGGTTGATGGTATAATTCCCAGTCTGAGGGTAGGAGAAGACTGATGTCTTAGCTCAAACAGGCAGAGTAGGGGTGAATTCTCCCTTCCTCTGACTTTTGTTCTGTGCATGCCCTCAGTGTGTGGATGAGGCCCACTTACAGTGGGGAGGGCAATATGCTTTACTGAGTCCACTGTTTCAAATGTTAATCTCATCCAGAAACACCATCACAGATACACAGAAATAATGTTTAGCCAAATATCTAGGCATCCCATGATCTAGTCAAGTTAACCATTAGCCAATGGCTGGGAAAGGCCTTCACAGAGATTTTGAAGAATGATCAGGAATTTGCTAATTTGAGGAGAAACAGAATGTTTTAAGTATGTGACAGAGCATTTACAAATCACTAGGATGAAATTGCCTTTGCATTTGTTACATTTGTTCATGGAATGGCAAGAACTTTTCTTGAACAGAAACATTTTTATTCAATCAGTTGATATAATTTATACCTTTGATGAGGTTGAATTTGGATCTAGAGAGTCCAGTATCTGTTATCATGTTTTCAGCTTCCAGTTACTTGATCCAGAGGATACATTGTCTCACATTACCTGGAATCTGGAGGTGGGATGACTGAAAAGTTTGTGAATTTTGTGACTCCATGATGCTAACAAGGCTAGGTCCTGTCCATCTTCTTTCTCTGTCAGCCTCCCTGTGTTGGTTCCTTTCCCTCATGGTTCCAAAGTAGTTACAGATGGAGGCTCACATCTTCATACACAGAAAGAGGAAAAGAGGCAGAAAGAGGGACATTCTTCTCCCTGGGTCTCTGTTTAAGATACACGAAAGCTTTCCTGGAACTGACTTTTTAACTCTCATGGGTCAGATTGGGGGGCAGACCATATTACTGAGCCCTGGCAGAGCTGAGAAGAGATCACTTGAGTAAAATGTGAGCTTTGCCAACCAGGAAGAAAGGTAGGAGCATTGCCTTGGGAAGGTAAACAAAGGTGTTTGCTTGAACCCTGGGTCCTGTTACAACACAGTCAAAGGCTAGCATCTCTTAGGGCAGTGATGGCGAACCTATGACACGCGTGTCAGAGGTGACACGTGAACTCATTTTTTTGGTTGATTTTTCTTTGTTAAATGGTATTTAAATATATAAAATAAATATCAAAAATATAAATCTTTGTTTTACTATGGTTGCAAATATCAAAAAATTTCTATATGTGACAAGGCACCAGAGTTAAGTTAGGGTTTTTCAAAATGCTGACACGCTGAGCTCAAAAGGTTCGCCATCACTGTCTTTGGGTCTAAGTCCTGCTGTCCAATGTCAAGTCCTTTTTCCTCCTCCCTTTCCCATAACTACATGCAGGTGTGATCTGTTAATTAGATTCCAGTTACTTATTTCACAAGAGCAATGGGTTTTGCTTAAGAGTATAGTATATTCCTGCTTTCAGAAATCTAGTTGCCTGTCAGGCCTCTTGGCCAGGATGGGGAGGGACCCAACCTGGCAAAATGAGCTGGGTGGTTTGTAGTGTTTGATTACCCACCCATCTCACCCAAACTCCTTGCAGGTTACTTAACTTGAAGAAGCACTGTACTAAACAGCTGGGAAGCATGAATATTAAGAACTGCTAGGGCCGAAACCGGTTTGGCTCAGTGGATAGAGCGTCGGCCTGCGGACTCAAGGGTCCCAGGTTCGATTCCGGTCAAGGGCATGTACCTGGGTTGCGGGCACATCCCCAGTAGGAGATGTGCAGGAGGCAGCTGATCGATGTTTCTCTCTCATCGATGTTTCTAACTCTCTATCCCTCTCCCTTCCTCTCTGTAAAAAATTAATAAAATATATTTAAAAAAAAAAAGAACTGCTAGAAATGAAAATTTATTTCTCACCTATGTGGTTTCCAGAGCCTTGTGGGGCTGAGTAATGCACACCTTCCACTAACCTGCACACAACATGGGATCCAGGGGAGCTGTTTGGGTGTTTCTGTCTGTGGATATGGCCAACTACCTGCAGCTAGTGCCACCCATGGAAGTGCTAATGTTTCCCTGTTCTTTATCTTTCCTCTAGCATTTTGGGTCTTTATTCAATTTTACTTTCTGTACACTAATCCTATCTTTACATAGTACATAGTTCTGAGGAAAATGTTTGTGGCATAATGACTAAGTACTGTTACTGTACTGATCTTGGTAATGGCCTTTCTTCTGTGGATGCTAGTAAAGAGACCCCTTGCTTATTAAATCTTGCCTACAAACCTTTCAGTAGGATGTGATTGCTGGACTTGTTAAAATAGGATTTTCTACCAGGAGATTCCCCTATCCCACTCAAGGTGAGCCAGATTCACCTCCGTGGCTTTTTACATTTCACCTGCTCCGAACCCCTACTGCAAGTCTGCCTCAGTTGGCAATTGTTACTTTTGGGGGAGAATCTTTTCTTCACATATTTGGCTTTATCATATTCTGCTACTTTGGGGGCTAAAAAGGACAGGTTCTTGTTTTCATTTGTTGGTCTATTACTCTGTTCATTATTAAATCATTGCATTTTCCAGTAGGATCCATGTGGTCTCTGGATTCCTATTTCAAAAAGATGTCTCTCTTTCTATCCGTGGTGACATCGTCTCAATTTTTGTGATTTTTTGGGTCTTGTCCTCTAATAATAAAACAAATAGAACAGAAAGATTCACTTTATGTCTTATCTGTCAAAAATCTGAAAGGTTTCATTTTCTATTAGGATGCTATTGGAGTTTGGTAGCCTTGTGGTAATAAAATATCAAGGTTTCTGCTGGAAGGTAATCCATTGAAATTATACATACTATTTTTTATTAGAGTAAAACAATGTAGGTATAACTAAATAGAATGAATCCTAACCTATAATTCATAATTGCAGAATGATGAATATGAGCCTTGTTCCTAAATCCCCCAAGTGAGTAATAAAAACTGCACTTGGGAAACAAAGTTTGGATTCTATGCTACTAGTTACTACAGGGAATAGTTAAGTGTAAGACTAGGAGTGACCAGACTAGGAGTGGTTTGATCTGTATTACATTGGTAATGTATTGGAGGGTAGGGAGAGGAGACTGGGTGGGCAAGGTTGGAGTAGAATAATGTTAGTTACCACTTATAGCATGCTTTGTTGTGGGAGGCTCCGGGCTTGACCTTTTTTATTATTTAAGATGTTTTGGCAACTGGTAACAGTTAACCCAACTCATACTGGCTCATGCAAGATAGAAATTTATTGTCTCACATAACAAGAAATATAGTAGTAGGGTAGATTTGCAGATTGGTTGATACAGATTTTGAAACATATCATGAAAGATTCAGATTCTATTTCTCTGTCCTGCCTCTCTTTAGGCAGTTGACAGTAGTAACCCCAGTCAGATGATGGCTACACATCCCAGGCTTCAAATCCAGAGATAACATCTCAATGAGATACAGCAAACAAACAAGAATGGGGTTATTGCATTCCTTTTCTCTTTCCCAGAAGTCTTCTGGAAGATTTATTGGCTGCATTGGGCTAAATCCCCATTCCTAAAGGGAAAAAGGAATGGGTTTACCACAATTGGCTTAAACAAATCAGGTCACTCCATCTCTTGGAGCTTGAAAAGAATTAGTTCCTCTTTCTCTGAAGGACCTGGCCATGTGGAGGAAGGTGAAAAACTGAATAATAGGAAACCAAGATGGTGGCATAGGTAAACACCAGAGTTTGCTGCCTCAAACAACCACTTCAAAAATACAACTAAAAGACAGAACGGACATCATCCAGAACCACAGGAAGGCTGGCTGAGTGGAAGTTCTACAACTAGGAGGAAAGAGAAAAGCATACCATGACTCAGAGGAGGTGCAGTGCTGAAGTGAAATACTAAGGTGCGGAGTGCATGCGGAGCGGGCTGGCGGCTGAGGGCGCGGTTGTCTTTTTCAATCGGGAGGGAGTCTCAGGCTCTGAGCTCCAGTTCCGGGCGAGTCTCTAGGGACCCAGACTCATACGGGAGAAGCGGGACTGTCTGGCATCGGTCAGAACCCTAGGGCAGCTTTCTCTACAAGGGGCTTGCAGCGATTACCGGGACACTGAGAAGCAGAGCCTCTGAGGACAAGACTGAGAGCAGCCATAATTGCTAACCCCGCCCTGTTGATCCCGAGACCTGCCCCGCCCAGGCCCTGAAGGGAGGCTTTTGCTGGATAGCCTCAGGCAAAGGCTAGATTAGCACCTCCCTAGAGATCCAGGAGCCAGGAAGCCCAGAGGTCAGAGTGGGACCATCCAGTTTGCAGCTCTGTGGAACCATAAAAGACACACTCAGGGGGCAGACTCAGTGAGCACCAAAGCCCCATCAAAGCAAGTCTAGCCCCAGAGGGATGTCTCCAGCACAGAAGTTCTCCCACTGCAGACACAGCTGATTCTCACAGCCAATTGGCCTGGAGGTCAATTCCTCACAGTGATAACTACAACAATCAAGGCTTAACTACAACAAGACTGTGCACAAAGCCCACAAGGGGGTGTACCAAGAGTGTCTACTTCAGGTAATTGGGACACTTAGCACAGAAAGGCACTCTATCGACACAGCGAAGCATAAAAAATGCCGAGACATAGAAACAGGACACAAACGACAGAATTGGAGGAAAGCAAACTGTTGTATATAGAGTTCAAAACCACACTTTTAAGGTCTTTAAAGAACTGTCTACAAGCCGCTGATAAATTTAATAAGGCCCTCGAAAAGACTGGTGAGACCGCCGATAAATGTAGTGAGATCTTCAAGAAGACTGTTGAGACTGCCGATAAATGTAGTGAGATCCTCAAGAAATCTAATGAGACCCTCGATGTTGTGATAAAGAACCAACTAGAAATTAAGCATACACTGACTGAAATAAAGAATATTATACAGACTCCCAACAGCAGACCAGAGGGTCGCAAGAATCAAGTCAAAGATTTGAAATACGAAGAAGCAAAAAACACCCAACCGGAAAAGCAAAATGAAAAAAGAATCCAAAAATATGAAGATAGTGTAAGGCGCCTCTGGGACAGCTTCAAGTGTACCAACATCCGAATTATAGGGGTGCCAGAAGATGAGAGAGAGCAAGATATTGAAAACCTATTTGAAGAAATAATGACAGAAAACTTCCCCTACCTGGTGAAAGAAATAGACTTCCAAGACCAGGAAGTGCAGAGAACCCCAAACAAAAGGAATCCAAAGAGGACCACACCAAGACACATCATAATTAAAATGCCAAGAGCAAAAGACAAAGAGAGAATCCTAAAAGCAGCAAGAGAGAGAAAATCAGTTACATACAAGGGAATACCCATACGACTGTCAGCTGATTTCTCAACAGAAACTTTACAGGCCAGAAGGGAGTGGCAAGAAATATTCAAAGTGATGAATACCAAGAACCTACAACCAAGACTACTTTATCCAGCAAAGCTATCATTCAGAAGTGAAGGCCAGATAAAGAGCTTCACAGATAAGAAAAAGCTAAAGGAGTTCATCACCACCAAACCAGTATTATATGAAATGCTGAAAGGTATCCTTTAAGAAGAGGAAGAAGAAGAAAAAGATAGAAATTATGAACAACAAATACACATCTATCAACAAGTGAATCTAAAAATCAAGTGAATAAATAATCTGATGAACAGTATGAACTGGTGATTGTAATAGAATCAGGGACATAGAAAGGGAATGGACTGACTATTCTTGGGGGGGGGAAAGGGGTGTGGGGGTGAGGGAAGAGATTGGACAATAATCGTGCACCTATGGATGAGGACAGTGGGTGGGGAGTGAGGGCGGAGGGTGGGGTGGGAACTGGGTGGAGGGGAGTTATGGTGGGAAAAAAGAGTAACTAATGTAATAATCTGAACAATAAAGATTTAATTAAAATTAAAATTAAAAAATAAAAATAAAAATAATAAAAAAAGAAAAACTGAATAAAATTGGGGTTTATAAGTAGGAAAAAGGGAAGTAAAAGGTGGATGTTGACTAGGCAACAAATATTCTGCTACATAACAGTATTCATTTCCATCTTTATCTCCATCCCTATATATTTATAATGTCCAAGCCTCATGGAAAATTTGCATGATAGATGTTAAAAGACATGTTTTATAGATGAGACTCATTCCACTACCACATTCTGTATTACAGTTTCTTTTGGTGTTTTTTTTTAAATCTTCACCTGAGGATATTTTTTCCATTGACTTCTACAGAGAGTGGAAGGGAGGGAGAAGGGGGAGGTGAAGAGAGAGAGAAACATTGACATGAGAGATGTGCCCCTACTGGAGCTGAAAACAAGGTATGTGCCCTTGATCAGGAATCGAACCCGAGACCCTCAGTCCCCAAGCCGATGCTCTAACCACTGAGAAAAACCGGCCAGGGCATATCACAGTGTTTTTAAACAGTGGAATCTTCCAAGAAAATCTTGTGCCGAACTACAATATATAAACAGATAAAAATATGTATGTTTCAATGATGAAATGAACAAAAATATCAACCAGTTAGCTGCCACGCGCCCAAAACGGAAACCATCCCTACATGCCACAATATTTTGAATTTAATTAAAAAAATCAATTTGCAATGAATATTATAAAAATAAATATATTACTCACAATTCAGGTGTTCTTGAATATTTTCAGCCGAAAATTCTCATGAAAAATGATTTTAAAGTTGGTCAGAGTTGCCACTTAGGGAAAACTTTTTTTTTTTTAAATATATTTTATTGATTTTTTACAGAGAGGAAGGGAGAGAGATAGAGAGCTAGAAACATCGATCATCTGCCTCCTGCACACTCCCTACTGGGAATGTGCCCGCAACCAAGGTACATGCCCTTGACCGGAATGGAACCTGGGACCTTTCAGTCTGCAGGCCGACGCTCTATCCACTGAGCCAAACCAGTTTCGGCAGGGAAAACTTTTTTTTTTTTATAGACAAGCATGGCATGTGGGGAAGGACTGCCGCTTGCGTCTACATACGCGTATGGCGTACAATGGGTTAAAGAACCCCAATGAGGCTATTTTGATGAACACAAAAATTTGAAAATATCAGTTATGGATGATATTTATGATATCATATGAATACCCAGATTCAGAAAAAGACCAGTGCTGACTTTACCTTTCCTAACCAATGTCTCATAAGAAGTTTAGATATAACCACAGAAATGACCAAAGCAGCTTTATTCTGAGTGCTTCACATAAATGCTGATCTCAGCAGAATTATTGTGTGGAGGGTTTTTCAGTTATATGTGTAATTTGGGGGACTGTATTTTCCCCATCCTGACATTTCCATCTGAGTAAAGCACCTCCCTGGCATCGTACTCCTGGCTGCTGACTTCTCCTCCCCTTATTCGGCTGTGGCTTTGGAGGCCTGAGATATGTACGCATTGCTCTCTGTTCTCCACCTGCTACCCCTCTGGAATGCTCTGTTCCTACAGATAAAGGTCTGCCTCTCCCCAGGACTGCCAGCGACCTAGAATAAGTCTGCTCTGTGCTGGGAAATAGTCCATAAGTAAAAGCCACATTTTCTACGATCAGCTTTGTTGGTTATAAAGTTGTATTTTATCCTCCATTGGCTGCATCATATCTTATTTTTCAATATTTTTGTAATCCAGGCAGTAATATATTCTACTGTATTCTCCCCACCATCATAATACTTTGGTCTGTTTTTTTTTAATATAAAAAGAAAAAATATATATTATAAAATATTTCAAACATATTAGAAAATTCAAAAAATGCAACAAATATACAAGCCATATCTAATGTGTTAACATTTTGACACATTTGTCTCAGATCTCTTATATTTTAAATAAATAAATCTTTACAAATATGGCTAAAATCCCATACCCCATCCTCTTTCTCTAGAAGTAAACACTATCCTAAGGACACTATGAACTGAACCCTTAGATGTTTTTGCCCTTTGCATACATACATAAACTATATAATATTGTTTTGAATAGACTCAAATATTTTACAAGTCACATTGTATCTATCCTTTTACACATCGATTTATAAACATCATATTGCTATTGATCTGATTACAAAATTTAACCTGATCATAGTATTCCATTGTATGAATAGGCCTCACTTTATAATTTACTCCACTATTGACCAGCAGTTTGATGGCTTCCCCATTTCATTAGTACACTTATTGTTGCAGAGAATATCTTTGTATATGTCTCTTTGTGTACATGTTCAGGAGTTTCTCTAAAGAAGATATCTAAATATCTAAAAGCAGAAATTTAATGACCTGTAGACTGTGCTTAACTTCAAATTGACTAAATATTGCCAAACTGCTCTTCAAAGTGGTTGAACCAATTTATATGCCCTCAAAACATGTACTGGAGTTTCTGATTTCCCACCACTTCACTGACATCTGGAGATTAAATTCTACCAGTCCGATGAGATTACAAAGAAAACTTACTGTTTTAATCTACATTTCTGATTACTAATAAGATTAAACACATTTTTACCTCGTTTTTGACTATTTGAGTTACCTTTTCCACAAGTTACTTCTTATTGTTTGTCCATTTTTTTTTTCTCCTGAGCTGCTTTGCCTTTTTTGTTTTGATTTGAGCAGTCCTAAAATTATCTTGGACATTAATCCTTTATGCTTTGAAGATGTTTTTTCTCTGAGTCAGTGGCTTAACTTTTAGTTTATTTTTTAAAAAAATGTTTTTATTGCTTTTTAGAGAGAGAGGAAGAGAGAGGGCTAGAGATATAGAAACATTGAAGAGAGAGAAACATCATCCATTGGCTGCCTCTTGCACACCCCCTACTGGGGATCAAGCCTGAAACTGGGACATATGCCTTGATGGGGAATCAAACCATGACCTCTTGGTTCCTGGGTTGAATGCTCAACCACTGAGCCACAGCAGCCAGGAAGTTTTTTTATTATATTTTTGATAATACAGAGTCATAGCATTTTTAATCTCAAATTTATCAATCTTTTCCTTTATTTTTTTGCTGTTATTTAAGAAATCCTTCCCTAACATGTTGTAAAGTTATCATGCTATATTTTTTCTAAAAATTTTGATGTTTTTCTTGTCATATTTAAGTCTTTATTCATATGGGACTTATTTGTGTGCTTTGTGTGAAGTAGGTATTTATTTTTATTTCTTCCCATATGTATTGCCAGTTAAGATGGTACAGTCATTGAATAATATATTTTTTCTCTTCATTTGTAATGTTACCTCCAGTATATGTGTATATTTTACATGTACCTAGGTTTGTTACTAGGTTCTATATAGCTACATTGATTTATTTTCTATCTCTGCACTTATAACATATACTTAAAATTTTTTATTAGATTTGTTTGGGTGACATTTGTTAACAAAATTATATAGGTTTCAAGTGTATAATTCTACAATATATCATCTGTATATTTCATTGTGTGTTTACCACCCAAAGTCAAGTCTCCTTCCGTCACCATATATTTGACCCCCTTTACCTTTCCTACTTCCCCACACCTCCATTTTCCTCTGGTAACCACCAAACTGTTGTCTGTGTCTATGAGGTTTTATTTGTTTGTCTTGTTTGTTCATTTGTTGCTTTCAGTTTTATATTCTACACTAGAGGCCTGGTGCATGAAAACTCATGCACTTGGGGGTTCCCTCAGCCTGGCCTGCATCCTCTCGCAGTCTGGGACCCCTTGGGGGATGTCCACCTGCCGGCTTAGACCCACTCCCCGGGGATCGGGCCTAAGCTGGCAGCCTGGGAGCCCTCGGGGGATGGGATGTCCGAATGCTGCTTAGGCCCGCTCCCCGGGGCCTAAGTCACAGTTGGACATCCTTAGCGCTATGGAGAAGGCAAGAGAGGCTCCTGCCACTGCTGCTGCACTCGCAGCTGTCAGCCCAGCTTGTGGCTGAGCGGAGCTTCCCTGTGGGAGCACACTGACCATCAGAGGGCAGCTCCTGTATTGAGCATCTGCCCCCTGGTGGTCAGTGTGCATCATAGCAACTGGTCATTCCCGGTTGTTCTGCCATTAGGGTCAATTTGCATATTACCCTTTTATTATCCTATACTAGAGACCCGGTGCATGAATTTGTGCATGGGTGGGGTCTGGCCGGCCTTGCCCCAATTAGGGCAGATTGGGGCCAGGCCTGCCTTGGGGGAAGGGCCGCAGGAGGTTGGCCAGCCGACCCCACCCCCAATTGGGCTGGTTGGCTGGCCACAGTGGGTGTCATAGTGACCGGTCATTCCAGTCATTCCGGTGTTCCAGTGGCTGGTTTTTTATATATATAGATAATAAAGAGGTAATATGCAAATTAACCCTCACACCCTCACAAGATGGCTGCCTACAACTAGGCCGGCAGGGAGGTTAGTGAGGGACAACCAAACAACTGAACAAGCAGGCTGCATGGGGCGACCAGGTTGGCAGGGGGGTTAGTGAGGGACGACCAAACGACTGAACAAGCAGGCTGCGTGGGGTGACCAGGCCTCCAGGGGGGTTAGTGAGGGACAACCAAACGACTAAACAGCAGGCTGCATGGGGTGACCAGGCTGGCAGGAGGGCTGATGACCAACTGGCTGAACAGCAGGCTACGTGGGGTGACCAGGCTGGCAGGGGGGCCGTGAGAGGTGACCAGGCCAGCGGGGGGGGGGGGGCAATTGGGGGTTACCAGGCCAGAAGGGAGGGCAGTAACGCGTAACCAGGAAGGCAGACAGTGAGCAATTAGGAGCCAGCAGTCAGGAT
>NW_005871077.1:8529577-8535864 GCF_000147115.1 Myotis lucifugus
AGGATCGGGCCTAAACCGGCAGTCGGACATCCTCCAACGCGTGTGTCCTGGATTGGAGAGGGTGCAGGCTGGGCTGAAGGAGACCCACCCCTCCCCCGTGCTCAAATTTTGTGCTCTGGCCTCTAGTATAGGATAAGAGTGAAATTATGTGGTTCTTGACTTTTTCCATCTGACTTATTATGCTTAGCATGATATTCTCAAGATATGTCCATGTTGTTGCAAATGGTAGTAATTCATCTTTTCTGATGGCTGAATCCACTGTGTAAATGTATTACATCTTCTTTATCCAATCATCTATTGAAGGACACTTCAGTTGTTTCCATGCTCCAGTGGACATAGGGGTGAATATATCTTTGAGAATAAAAGTTTTCAAAATCTTCAGATAGATACCTAAAAGAGGAATTGCTGGGTCATATGGTAACCCTATTCTTAATTTTTTGAGGAACTTCCATACTATTTTCCATGGTGGCTGTATCAATTTACACACCAACTAGCAGTATATGAGGGTTCATTTCCTCCACAATTTCTCCAACCCTTGTTATTACTTGTCTTATTGGTAATAGCCATTCTAACAGGTGTGAGGTGGTATCTATTGTAGTTTTGATTTGCATTTTCCTAATAGCTAGTGAAGTTGATTATATTTTCCTGTATTTGTTGCCCATTTGTATAGGAGAGGTGTCCATTCAGGTCCTCTGCCCATTTTTCATTGGATTTTGTTGTTGAGTTGTATGAGTTCTTTATATATTTTGGATATTAATCCCTTACCAGAGGTAATAACATGAATTTCAACTACTATGGTTTTATACATCTTAGTTTCTAGTAGATGAGGACACCTTAATCTTCCTTTTCAAAATTATTCTGGTTATTCATATCCATTTTCCTCTAAGAATTTCAGGACTACTTTGTTAAAAGGTCTGTAAAAACTCTGTTGAATGTGTGGTTTTGTTTCTCCATTATTCCTAATTTGTATAATTTACATATTTTTATTTAAATAATCTCACCAGAAGTTTGTCCAATTTTTTTAGTCTTTCAAGGAATTTGCTTTGATTTTATTAAATCTTTCTAGTTTTTATTATAATTTATTTTTGAACCAATAATTACTCAAAAGTATATTTTAATTCCAATTTTTATCACATTTTGGTCAAAGGACATATTCTGTATACTGTAGTTTTTTTTAAGACAAGTTTTGTGGGTCAGTCCACTGTCAATTTTTGTAAATGTTCCATGTGTGGTTGAAAATAATGTGATTTCTGTGTCGTCTTCAGGGTTCTATAAATGACTACAGGCAAGGAGGTCTCCCCTCCAGGTCTGCTACCCTATGGCAGATAAATACCTGAGGTATCAGAAGTTGTATTTTCAGAGAGCTTAGATTAGAATAAGTGGTCTGGGAATGACAGAGTAGTTAATCATTATGTAGAAACAAGAGAGAATATCTTTTTGTATGCTTATTGCATTCCTTTTTCTTTTCATGTAAAAGAAAATTACCTCATTATTTTTTCTATGGTGTGATGTCAAGAAAAATGAAACCTCTCATAGCCAGCTGATGGGAGTATAAAATCATATTGCCAATTTGATTCTATCTTTTTCAGTCAGTTAGCTTTTGATGTGTAAAAGACCATTCCAAAATTTAGTAGTTTAGAAACAATAAACATATACTCCGTATTATTTTTCACACTTTGTGAGTTGGCTGTGAGGTCTTCTGGTCTTAGATGGCTTCATTCACTAGTCTGAGGATGGTGGGCTGATTGATATGAGTGGGTCTCAGCTGGAACATCTTGCTTCTGCTTCATGTGAGCTAGCCCAGGGTTCTTCACACAATGATTTCAGCCTTCCAAAAAGCAGCAAGAGGGGGTAAGCTCACTGCACAAGCATTTTTCAAGCCTTGTGACATGCTTGTGCTATGTTTTTTACTTTTATTTTTTTTTATTTCAGAGAGGAAAGGAGAGGGAGAGAGATAGAAACATCAATAATGAGAGATAGAAACATCAATAATGAGAATAATAGAAACATCAATAATGATCCACTGCCTCCTGCACGCCCCCTACTGGGGATCAAGCCCGCAACCCAGGCATGTGCCCTTGACCGGAATCTAACCCAGGACCATTCAGTCTGCAGGCTGATGCTCTATCCACTGAGCCAAACTGGCTAGGCCTTGTGTTATGTTTTTTAGTGTCTTGTGAGCTAAAGCAAGTCATATGATGGGAGGATATAAAAGTCATGTTGCAAAAAAGTGTACAGATAAGGGTGGAGATGACACTTTGTCCATTGTTTTAATCTACCATAGTGTAAAATATATACAGTTGACCCTTGAACAATGTGGAGTTAGGGGTGCCAACCCTTGGGTCAGTTGAAAATTCACATATAAATTTTGTTTCCCCAAAAACTTTCCTACTAATGACCTATGGCTGACTGGAAGCCTTACTGATAACAGAAACAGTTGATTAACACATATTTATATGTAATATGTATTACATACTGTATTTTTACAATAAGCTAGAGAAAAGAAAATGTGATTAAAAATCATGAGGAAGAGAAAATACATTTATAGTACTGTACTGTATTTATCAATATTTAAGTTTATATCATCTGTTTAACAGAAATTATTTGGTACCACAGCAATCTTGTCCAATATGATACAAAACACTGTGTTATACATATTACTAACACTAGCACAGAAAATAAAATGATAATGTGAAAAAGAAATTCATATTTATTTACAGGTATGATTCATGCCTTGGTAATGAAGAAGCAACAGCATGATTGTTTATGGTAGCCCAGTGTAATCAATATGATTGCTTCATTGTAGGCTAGCCTATACACTAATGAAGGAATCATTATGAAATGTTATGACATATAGTATTACAATCATATTAATAATATAGTATTAGAAACATTGTTACATTAAAAAAACCATTTACCTGTGATGATAGGCTGATACACAATTTCTCCAATTATGATAAAGAGAGGCATACTGTATTTTTAATGATTTTTTGATCAGCTGTGTCATAAATCCTGTGAAATCTTGTACAACATCTGGACACAGTTTTCTCCAGTAGGAATTTATTGTTTTAGGCTTAATGGCCTTCATTGCTTTTTAAAATTTTTTTTCTTTATTGATTAAGGTATTACATATGTGTCCTTATCCCCCATTGCCCTCCCACCCCCCACCCCCCACTCACGCCCTCTCCCCCTGGTGTCTGTGTACATTGGTTATGCTTATATACATGCATACAAGTCCTTTGGTTGATCTCTTACCCCTTACCCCTCCCCTCCCCTGCCTTCCCTCTGAGGTTTGATGGTCTGATCAATGTTTCTCTGTCTCTGGATCTGTTTTTGTTCATCAGTTTATGTTGTTCATTATATTCTACAAATGAGTGAGATCATGTGATATTTATCTTTCTTTGATTGGCTTATTTCACTTAGCATAATCTCTCCAGGTCTATCCATGCTGTTGCAAATGGTAAGAATTCCTTATTTTTTACAGCAGCATAGTATTCCATTGTGTAGATGTGCCACAGTTTTTTAATCTGCTCATCTGCTGATGGGCATTTAGGCTGTTTCCAAATCTTAGCTATAGTAAATTGTGCTACTATGAACATAGGGGTGCATATATCCTTTCTGAGTGGTGTTTCTCATTTCTTGGGATATATTCCTAGAAGTGGGATCACTAGGTCAAATGGGAGTTCCATTTTTAGTTTTTGAGGAAACTTCATACTGTTCTCCACAGTGGCTGCACCAGTCTGCATTCCTACCAGCAGTGCACGAGGGTTCCTTTTTCTCTGCATCCTCGCCAGCACTTGTCATTTGTTGATTTGTTGATAATAGCCGTTCTGACAGGTGTGAGATGGTACCTCACTGTCGTTTTGATTTGCATCTCTCAGTGACTTTGAGCATGTTTTCATATGTCTCTTGGCCTTCCTTATGTCCTCTTTTGAAAAGTATCTATTTAGGTTCATTGCCCATTTTTTGATAGGGTTGTTTATCTTCCTTTTGTTAAGTTGTATGAGTTCCCTGTAAATGTTGGAGATTAAACCCTTATCTGTGATAACATTGGCAAATATGTTCTCCCATGCAGTGAGCTTTCTTGTTGTTTTTTTTGATGGTTTCTTTTGCTGTGCAGAAGCTTTTTATTTTGATTTAGTCTCAGTTGTTTATTTTCTCTTTAGTTTCCATTGCCCTAGGAGCTGTATCACTGAAGATATTACTTCAGCATATGTCTGAGATTTTGCTGCCTGTGGATTCTTCTAATATTTTTATGGTTTCCCATCTTATGTTTAAGTCCTTTATCCATTTTGAGTTTATTTTTGTGTATGGTGTAAGTTGGTGGTCTAGTTTCATTTTTTTTTGCATGTATCTGTCCAATTTTCCCAACACCATTTTTTGAAGAGACTATCTTGACTCCATTGTATGTTCTTGCCTCCTTTGTCAAATATTAATTGAGCATAGTGGTTTGGGTCAATTTCTGGGTTTTCTATTCTATTCCATTGATCTATATGTCTGTTCTTGTGCCAGTATCAGGCAGTTTTGAGAACAGTGGCTTTGTAATACAGCTTGATATCTGGTATTGAGATCCCTCCTACTTTGTTCTTCTTTCTCAGGATGCTGCAGCTATTTGGGGTCTTTTTTTTATTCCAGATGAATTTTTGGAGAGTTTGTTCTAGGTCTGTGAAATATGCCATTGGTATTTTAATGGGGAATGCATTGAATCTATAGATTGCTTTTGGTAGTGTGGACATTTTAATGATGTTGATTCTACCAATCCATGAACACGGTATGTTCTTCCATCTGTTTATGTCTTCCTCTATCTCTTTTCAGAAAACCTGTAGTTTTCTGAGTACAGGTTTTTTTATAACAATGATGGTGGAATCCTTCCAGACTTTTATAATGTCCTCTCTATTGGGGTTCTCTTCCACAGAGTTGACAATAGAATACCATGTGTAATGAGCCTTAAAGATCTTATGACCCCCTCATCTAGAGGCTGAATTCCTAGAGACAATGTGCTTGGGGGCATGTAGAATGCTTTGCCCCTTTGGTGTTGAACTTATGGGGATCTGGGTGACCAGGGGTATTGTTCAATATCAAAATAACTTTTTTTTTCCAAAATAACTTTCAAAGGTAGTTTCCGACTGGCAAGGAACATCCTGACTTCAGGGCAAAGCATCAATGAACCCAATCCAGAGAAAGGATTATTGTTGTGGAGGTCTTTTTATTGTACAACCAGAGGACTGGTGGCTGCTCTTTATCTTTTTCCTTTAAGACAGTGTTCTCAACCTTCCTAATGCTGCGACCCTTAATACAGTCCCTCATATTGTGGTGACCCCAATTTCATTGTTACAATTGAACATAATTAAAGCATAGTGATTAATCACAAAAACAATATGTAATATATATGTGTTTTCCGATGGTCTTAGGCGACCCCTGTGAAAGGGTTGTTCGACCCCCAAAGGGGTTGTGACCCACAGGTTGAGAACTGCTGCTTTACGACTTGGGGGCTAGCAGCTTTATAGATAAGACAGTCCTGATTACAAACCCAACTGCACTTGCACAAAGCAGTAGAGTTAGCTTGTCCCTTCCTGCCTTAAATCCTGGTGCTAGCTTCTCTTCCTTAGTAATAAATGTTTTGTGGCATTCCCTCCCCCTCTCCCCCCCACCCCAAATAGGACATTTCTGTCTGCATTAAAAAAGCCTATTGAGGCAGATAATCTTTCTCCTCCATGATTTTCTTAATGGGGCCTGTAAACTTGTCTGCAGCTTCTTGGTTGCAGAAGCTGCTTATCCTGTTTTTTTGTTTGTTTTTTTAGCATTTTTTAAAAGCCAAATCTCTTTCTACAATTATCAAACCTCCCTTTGCTAGCATTAAATCCTCCAGTTTTAGCCCTAGCAGGTTTGGCTCAGTGGCTAGAGCATTGGCCTGTGGACAGACAGGCCCCAGGTTCCAGTCAAGGGCACGTATGGAAGGCAACTAATTGATGTATCTCTCTTATATCGAAGTTTCTCTTTCTCTGTTTCTGCACCTCCCTTTGACTCTCTAAAAAGAAAAAACCAATGGAAAAAATATCATTGGGTGAGGATTAACAACAACAACAACAAATCCTCCAGCTTTATGTCCTTCACTTTTTTATTTTATTTTTAAAATTCTTTATTGTTGAAATATTACATATGTTCCCCTTTTCTCCCATTTACCCTCTCCAGCCCGCCCCTCCCTCCCATCCCAGGCCTTTAGTACCCTATTGTCTGTGTCCATGGGTTATGCATATATGCATACAAGGTCTTTGGTTGATTACTTC
>NW_005871077.1:8535964-8538004 GCF_000147115.1 Myotis lucifugus
GATGAGAGAGAAACATCAATCAGCTGCCTCCTGCACACCCCCTCCTGGGGATGTGCCTGCAACCCAGGTACATGCCCTCGACCGGAATCAAACCTGGGACCCTTCAGTCCGCAGGCCGATGCTCTATCCACGGAGCCAAACCGGTTTTGGCATGTACCACAGCTTTTTATCCACTTATCTAGTGATGGGCACTTGAGCTGTTTCCAGATCTTAGCTATTGTAAATTGTTCTGCTATGAACGTAGATAGGGGTGCATACATTCTTTCTGATTGGTGTTTCTGGTTTCTTAGGATACATTCCTAGAAGTGAGATCACTGGGTCAAATGGCAGTCTCATATTTAGTTTTTTGAGGAAACTCCATAGTGTTTTCCATAATGGCTGCCCCAGTCTGCATTCCTACCAGCAGTGTACTAGGGTTCCCTTTTCTCCACATCCCCACCAGCAGCACTTGTCATTTGTTGATTTGTTGATGGTAGCCATTCTGATAGGTGTGAGGTGATACCTCATTGTCGTTTAAATTTGCATCTCTCTGATGATCAGTGACTTTGAGCATTTTTTCATATGTCTCTTGGCCTTCTATATGTCCTTTTTGGAGAAGTGTCTATTTAGGTCCTTTGCTCATTTTTTTAAAAAAAATTTTGTTTTATTGCTTAAAGCATTACAAAGAGTATTACATATGTCTCCTTTTTTTCCCCCCTTGACATCCCCCCGGCCTCCGCTACCCCCCAGTGTCGTGTCCATTGGTTATGCTTATATGCATGCATACAAGTCCTTTGGTTGATCTCTTACCACACCCCCCCCAACCCTCCCCGGGCTTCCCGCTGTAGTTTCACAGTCTGTTCAATGCTGCTCTGCCTCTGTATCTATTTTTGTTCATCAGTTTATAATGGTCTTTATTATCCATAAATGAGTGAGATCATTAGGTCCTTCACTTTTATTTTACTTTAAGTTGTCATATAATGACCATATTTTCTTGAATCATAGATTTTCTGGGTATGCCTTTCTAATAGCAATCCTGTACCCACATAAAAAGCTGTATTTTAATATAAAATGGAAAGGTATTTGAAAGAAAAGTGCAAGATTTTTGAGCCTGCTGACATAGCTGCAGCGAAGGCTTCATGAATTTTCTTTTTTTTTTTTAAGTCATCCTTAAGCTAGATTCATTTATCTTTGGATGTCAGGAGACTACAGCTGCAGATCTTAATCTATGGTACATATTAAGCAATTTAAATTTTTCTTGTAATGTCATGGACTTTTCTCTGCTTCTTGGGAGCACTTTCAGCATCACTAGTGGCACTTTGTATGGGTCCCATGGTGTTATTCAAGGTTTATGATATTGTGCTAAATACAATGAAAAATATGTGAGAGCTGGAAGAGATTACTGTGATATGCAATTTACTGGAAAGGCAAACTGCTCATGAGAAAATGATTAGTGTCACATGGTGTTTTAAGTGCATGCACGAAACATGAGCTCACTGCAATAGCAACAGGTGGCTATGAAATGATAGTAGTAGAGTATGCACTGCAGTTAATTTCATGAAGCTATGATTTAATACCACCTTTACATTTGTTTGTTTCTCTCAATTGCAAATGATGCCATGTGTGATCTGTGCTTGTGTGCATGTTTTGATAAATTTTAACTTTTTATAATTGATTTGTGTATACTAGTATTTTATGGTAGTAACTGATAAAATATAGACTAGTATCAACATATATTTTATACATTCATGAGGTACCTAACTTTTTTCTTAATTTCTTTTGACATTTCTGGTTATGTGGTTCATCTGTTTTTTCAAATTGTTGCAAATCTCCAAATTTTTTTCTAATACTTTTATTGACAAAAATCCACATGTTATTAGAACTACACAGTGCAAAACAGTGTTGTTCAAGGATTAACTTCACATTCTTTCTGGTGTCTGAGGTAGAGGACCCTTGCACATAGTGCATAGTGTATGTTAGATGTGTACGAAGATGTTTATCTCATGTCTCTTTTCATATAGCAAAAATTGAAACTACTGAGATGCACTACAAAGCAGTTAA
>NW_005871077.1:8538714-8541528 GCF_000147115.1 Myotis lucifugus
TAACTTGTCTGGATCAGGGGAAGAGCTGGAGGGGTAGCTTTCTCCCCGACAGAAGTGCTGGCAGAGTCCGTTGTTCCTTTGTTGAGACCTCCTGCCACAGAGCCAAGAGGCAGGCACTGTTATCTGAATCTCCATCAACTTGGTTCACTTTTCACCCCACCCTGCTGATTACCTGAGGCCCCATCCCTCCCTACTTGAAGGCTCATCCAAGCCATTTCCAGTGGCTTTTCCATACAACTTGCCTCTCTTGCCTCATTCCTAAAATCTCTCAAACAAGCAGTAGCTGGCCCCAGCATGCCCTGTACCTCACAATAAGTGATCCCAGGCCTGGCACTAGTGTCAGCCCATGTTGGTTTGCCACTCTTAGGATCCTCCAAGTCAAAGACAAGTAGCAGCCATCTGCAGATTGCTTTGTAGCTCATGCTCAGGGGCCCCAGGCAGAGCACAGGTAGTGGCTGACTTTGCACCTCCTGGGAGGCCCCAGTGCCAGTGCACCTGGTGGTCAGCTTTAACCATGCTGGATTACAACTCTACCACCTCCATGAGTGACATACTCAAGGGGCAGACTTGGTGAGCAGCCAAAGCCCCACTGAAGCAAGTCCTGCTCCCATAAGGTTGGCTCCTGCACAGCAGCTCTTTTGCTATAGTTGCAGCCAATTCTCACAATTGATTGGCTTGGGAGTCAATTCCTCCCAGTGATGCCAACATCAATCAAGGCTCAATTACAGTAGGACAGTGCACACAGCTCAAATGGGTGCATCTGGAGTGCCCAGCTCAGGTGACCGGGGAGGCTAAGCCACTGAACCCTAACAGACACCTACTATACAAGGCCACTCTACCAAGTCCAAGAGACATAGCATATCTACCTCATATATAGAAATAAACAAAATATGGAGACAAAGAAACATGTCACAAATGAAAGAACATGAGAAATCTCCAGAAAAATAACTAAATGAAATGGAATCAAGAAAACTATCAGATACAGAGTTCAAAACAATGATTATAAGGATGCTCAAGGAACTTACTGAGAACTTCAAGGAACTTAGTGAGAACATCAAAAGCATAAAAAAAGGACCAGTCAGAAATGAAAGATACACTAACTGAAATAAAGAATAATTTATAAGGAATCAACAGTAGAGTAGAGGATGCTGAGAACCAAATCAAGAATTTGGAATATAAGGAAGCAAAAACCACCCAATCAGAATAGCAAAAAGAAAAAAGAATAAAAATATATGACGATAGTGTAAGAAGCCTCTGGGACAACTTCAAGTGTACCAACACTCATATCATGGAGGTGCCAGAAGGAGAAGAGAGGGAGCAAGAAATTGAAAACCTAATTGAAAAAATAAAGACAGAAAATTTCGACAGCTGATTCTCACAGCCAGTCGGCCTGGAGGTCAAATCCCTCTAGTATTAACTACAACAATCAAGGCTTATCTACAACAAGACTGCGCACAAAGACCACTAGGGGGTGCACCAAGAAAGCGTAAAAAATGCGGAGACAAAGAAACAGGACAAAACTATCAAGGGAGGATATTGAGTTCAGAACCACACTTTTAAGGTCTCTCAAGAACTGTCTAGAAGCCGCCGATAAACTTATTGAGATCTACAAGAAATCTAATGAGACCCTCGATGCTGTGATAAAGAACCAACTAGAAATTAAGCATACACTGACTGAAATAAAGAATATTATACAGACTCCCAACAGCAGACCAGAGGAGCGCAAGAATCAAGTCAAAGATTTGAAATGCGAGGAAGCAAAAAACACCCAACCGGAAAAGCAAAATGAAAAAAGAACCCGAAAATATGAAGATAGTGTAAGGAGCCTCTGGGACAGCTTCAAACGTACCAACATCAGAATTATAGGGGTACCAGAAGATGAGAGACAGCAAGATATTGAAAACCTATTTGAAGAAATAATGACAGAAAACTTCCCCCACCTGGTGAAAGAAATAGACTTACAGGTCCAGGAAGCGCAGAGAACCCCAAACAAAAGGAATCCAAAGAGGACCACACCAAGACACATCATCATTAAAATGCCAAGAGCAAAAGACAAAGAGAGAATCTTAAAAGCAGCAAGAGAAAGAAACTCAGTTACCTATAAGGGAGTACCCATACGACTGTCAGCTGATTTCTCAACAGAAACTTTGCAGGCCAGAAGGGAGTGGCAAGAAATATTCAAAGTGATGAATGCCAAGAACCTACAACCAAGATTACTTTATCCAGCAAAGCTATCATTCAGAATTGAAGGTCAGATAAAGAGCTTCACAGATAAGGAAAAGCTAAAGGAGTTCATCACCACCAAACCAGTATTATATGAAATGCTGAAAGGTATCCTTTAAGAAGAGGAAGAAGAAGAAAAAGGTAAAGATACAAATTATGAACAACAAATATGCATCTATCAACAAATGAATCTAAGAATCAAGTGAATAAATAATCTGAGGAACAGAATGAACTGTTGATTATAATAGAATCAGGGACATAGAAAGGGAATGGACTGACTATTCTTGGGGGGGGGGAAGGGGTGTGGGAGATGCGGGAAGAGACTGGACAAAAATCGTGCACCTATGGATGAGGACAGTGGGTGGGGGTGAGGGCGGAGGGTGGGGTGGGAGCTGGAAGGAGGGGAATTATGGGGGGGAAAAAAGAGGAACAAATGTAATAATCTGAACAATAAAGATTTAATAAAAAAAAGTGAAAAAAAAAAGAAAATTTCCCTTACCCAGTGAAAGAAATAGACATTCAAGTCCAGGAAGCACAGAGAGTCCCAAATAAGATGAACCCAAAGAGGCCCACACCAAGACACATCATAAT
>NW_005871077.1:8542780-8600706 GCF_000147115.1 Myotis lucifugus
ATTCAAGGAAATTTGAATATGAAAGCATGAACCCACAACCAAGATTATTCTATCCAGCGAAACTATCATTTAGAATTGAAGGTCAGATAAAGAACTTCCCAGACAAAGAAAACTAAAGGAGTTCATCACCACCAAACCAGTATTACATGAAATGTTTAAGGACCTTCAAGAAGAAGAAGAAGGAGGAGAAGAAGGAGGAGAAGAAGAAGAAGAAGGAGAGGGAGAGGGAGAGGGAGAGGGACAGGGACAGGGAGAAGAAGAAGAAGAAGAAGAAGAAGAAGAAGAAGAAGAAGAAGAAGAAGAAGAAGAAGAAAACAATTATGAACAGTAAGATGACAATAAATACATATCTATCAACAATTGAATCTAAAAATCAAAATAAATGAACAAGCAGAACAAGAGAATACTCATAGATACAAAGAACATGTTTACTGTTGCCAGATGGAAGGGAGTTAGAGGCTAGGTGGAAAAGATGAAGCGACTTAGAAGTACAAATTAGTAATTATAGTGTAGTCATGGGGGTGTAAAGTACAGCATAGGGAATACAGTCAATAATATTCTAATAACTATGCATGGTGTTAGGTGGGTATGAGATTTTTTTGGATGATCACTTAATAAGTTTTATATCTAATCACTGGGGTGTACACCTGAAATTAATGTAATATTGTATGTCTATGGTAATTGAAAGAATGATTTAAAAAAAACAGATTTACTGAGGCAGAGTTGACCTGTGCTGAACTGAACATATTTAGAGTATGCAATTTAATGTTTTAACATAGGTATACAACTATAAAACCACCACTATCAGGATCATGAAAATACCTATTATTCCAGAAGTTTCCTCATACACCTTTATCATCCTCTCCTCTCTCCCACCCCACCCCTCACAGGCAAAAATTGATCTCTTTCTTCTTAGTCTGCATTTTCCAGAATTTTATTTTGTATATGAAATCATACAGTACATAACTCTTTTTGTCTAACTTTTTTTTTACCCATCACAGCTGTTTTGGGATTCATTCACATTGTTTTGTGTATCAATAGTTTGTTCTTTCTTACTGCTGAGTAGTATTTCATTATATAGGTATACCACAATTTGCTTATCAGTTTACTTTTTTTTAGTTTTTATTTCATAATCATAAACTTAACTCTGCAATCCAGCTAGACTGGGAAGGGGTAGGGAAATTATGGAACCCAATAAACTGGCAAGAGCACAAAGATTATAGAACATTCCAAGCAAATCAGGGTGAAGGGGTGCTCTCCTAAGCTACAGAAGGAATGGTCTGGCGGTTAAGATAAAACACAAGTCAAATTTATTAGAGTTGTCCACAGTCAGCAATGGTGATCTTCTTGCTGGTCTTGCCATTCCTGGACCCAAACGCTCCATGGCTGTCACAATATCCATGCCTTCTTTCACCTGGCCGAAGACCACATGCTTGCCATCTAACCACTCAGTCTTGGCAGCGCGGATGAAAAACTGGGAGCCGTTTGTGTTCGGTTCAGCATTTTCCATGGATAAGATGCCAGGACCTGTATGTTTCAGGACGAAGTTCTCATCCTCAATTTTATCCCCATGGACTTGCCTCCTGTGCCATTATGGCGTGTGAAGTCACCACTCTGGCACATAAATCCCGGAATAATTCTGTGAAAGCAGGAAACTTTATAACCAAATCCTTTCTCCCCAGTGCTCAGAGCACGGAAGTTTTCTGCTGTCTTTGGAACTTTGTCTGCAAACAGCTCGAAGGAGATGCCACCCAAGGGCTCGCTGTCGACGCGATGTTGAAGAATACGGTGGGATTCACCATGGTTGGTCACGGGCGGCTTCGGGGCAGTGGCGTCTGCCTATCAGTTTACTCTTTGATAGGTATTTGGGTTGTTTCCACTTTTTGGCTATTGCAAATTAAGATGTGAACACACACACACACACACACACACGAATAAAATTTAAATTTAAACTTAGCCCATCCACTTAGTATGATACTCATGCATGAGCTTCAGTTTTAATCATTTGAGTAACTGTGGATATAAGTGTTTGTGCAGAGACTTTTTTTATCCTTTCCTTATTTCCCTGCAGTCACATGGTTGAAGTGGTTCAAAGTTTGTAAACTGGATTCAAGTAAGAGTAAACTTCTCTGGGACTTATCCTCTTAAGAATACAGTATTCAAGGGTCAAGATGGCGGCATAGGTAAACACTGGAAATTGCTGCCTCCCACAACAAATTCAAAAATACAACTAAAAGACAAAACGGACATCATCCAGAACCACAGGAAGGCTGGCTGAATGGAAATTCTACAACTAGAAGGAAAGAGAAAAGCACACTGAGACTCAGAGGGGGTGCGGAAGTGCAGAGGTATGGAGGCGCAAGTGGCAAGAACTAGCAACTGAGGACACGGCTGTCTTTTTGAATCGGGAGGGAGTCACAAGCCCCCGACTGCTCTGAACTCCAGTTCTGGGTGAGTCTCTGGGGAACCTAGACTCATACGGGGAAACTGGACTGTCTGGCAGTGGGCAGAACTCGGAACTTGAGGGCGGCTTTCTCTCAAAGGTGCTTGCAGCGATTACCGGGACACTGAGACTCGGGGCCCCTTAGGGCAGGGCTGAGGATCAGCCATAGCTGCTTGCTCCGCCCTGTTGATTCCCTGAAACCCCGCCCCACCCAAGCTGCAGCAGAGGCTTTTGCATATGAATGCCCTGGCCCTTTGCAATCTGAAAATTACCTAACAAACTGCTGCTGGGCCAGACAGACCCAGAACTTCCAAGAGAAGGCCCAAGGCCCCACAGCAGCTTGCATTGCTTCACAGCTGGGCCTCATTTGGGCACCTCCAAACCCCAAACAAGGAAGGGGAATCTGCAGATCTCCTCGTAGCTCCTGCTGGGTAGCCTCAGGCAGAGGCTAAATTAGCACATCCTTAGATCCAAGAGCCAGTGTACCCAGTGGTCAGAGTGGGACCATCCAATTACAACTCCTCAGATCCATAAGGGAAACACTCAGGGGGCAGACTCAGTGAGCACCAAAGCTCCACTGAAGCAAGTCTTGCCTCATAAGGGTGTCTTCAGCACAGAAGTTCTCCCACTGCAGACACAGCTGATTCTCACATCCAATTGGCCTGGAGGTCAATTCCTCCCAGTGATACCTACAACAATCAAGGCTTAACTACAACAAGACTGTGCACAAAGCCCACAAAGGGGTGCACCAAGAGTGTCCACCTCAGGTAATTGGGGAGGCTGAGCCACTGGGCCCTATAGGACACCTAGCACACAAAGCCACTCTACCAACACAGGGAAGCATAAAAAATGCAGAGACAAAGAAATAGGTCACAAATGACAGAAATAGAGGAAAGCAAACTACTGGACATAGAGTTCAAAACCATACTTTTAAGGTTTTTCAAGAACTTTCTAGAAACCGCCGATAAATTTAGTAAGACCCTCAAAAAGACTGGTGAGACTGCCGATAAATGTAGTGAGACTCTCAAGAAATCTAGTGAGACCCTCGATGTTGTGATAAAGGACCAACTAGAAATTAAGCATACACTGACTGAAATAAAGGATATTATGCAGAGTTCCAACATCAGACTAGAGGATCGCAAGAATCAAGTCAAAGATTTGAAATACGAAGAAGCAAAAAACACCCAACCGGAAAAGCAAAATGAAAATAGAATCCAAAAATACGAAGTTAGTGTAAGGAGCCTCTGGGACAGCTTCAAGTGTACCATCATCCGATTTATAGGGGTGCCAGAAGAAGAGAAAAAGCAAGATATTGAAAACCTATTTGAAGAAATAATGACAGAAAACTTCCCCTACCTGGTGAAAGAAATAGACTTCCAAGTCCAGGAAGTGCAGAGAACCCCAAACAAAAGGAATCCAAAGAGGACCACACCAAGACACATCATCATTAAAATGCCAAGAGCAAAAGACAAAGAGAGAATCCTAAAAGCAGCAAGAGAAAAACAGTTAGTTACCTACAAGGGAGTACCCATACGACTGTCAGCTGATTTCTCAACAGAAACTTTGCAGGCCAGAAGGGAGTGGCAAGAAATATTCAAAGTGATGAATGCCAAGAACCTACAACCAAGATTACTTTATCCAGCAAAGCTATCATTCAGAATTGAAGGTCAGATAAAGAGCTTCACAGATAAGGAAAAGCTAAAGGAGTTCATCACCACCAAACCAGTATTATATGAAATGCTGAAAGGTATCCTTTAAGAAGAGGAAGAAGAAGAAAAAGATAGAAATTATGAACAACAAATACACATCTATCAACAAGTGAATCTAAAAATCAAGTGAATAAATAATCTGATGAACAGAATAAACTGGTGATTATAATAGAATCAGGGGCATAGAAAGGGAGTGGACTGACTATTCTTGGGGGGGAAAGGGGTGTGGGGGATGCGGGAAGAGACTGGACAAAAATCGTGCACCTATGGATGAGGACAGTGGCGGGGGGTGAAGGTGGAGGGTGGGGTGGGAACCGAGTGGAGGGGAGCTATGGGGGGAAAAGAGGAACAACTGTAATAATCTGAACAATAAAGATTTAATAAAAAAAAAGAATACAGTATTCAGACTAGTCATTATGTTGCCCAAAGTGCCAGCCAGCATAATTCCTGCTTGTGTAGTTTCAGAGTTTTAGCTGTAAATACCATGCAAAATGTTATGGTATCATTTTTCTCAAATAATTTCAACATAGTCTGAAGTTAGTTGGTAATTACTCTTTTGTAAAACATGTAGAATCTTGTTAATTATAACTTTGAGATTGACACAAGTAGAGATTACATTTTTGCTGTTTTCTTGTTCATTCCAGTCAAAATCTTTATCTTCTAAAATTTTGATGTTTCCATAGTGTAGTATAGAAATTAGTTCAATGTCCATAGGGACTGACTAAGCATTTCATTCTTTTCTCTCTATACTACCCCTTTATGGTTCTATTTGGAAAAAGTAATGCCAGACAAAATACCAAAGTTGTCTCTTTGGCATGCCATATAATTTACAGAAAGCAGGGCAAGGAATGCTTCATTTTATTGAACAATCTATCTATATATATAAAAGCCTAAGCGACCATTCTACTGTGCAACTGGTAGGTATGATTCACAATAACCACCAGGGGGCAGATGCTCTGACCAGTAGCTATGATGCGCACTAACCACAAGGGGGAGACTCTCAATGCAGAAGCTGCCGAGCTGCAGTGACTTGGCAGCTGCGGTTCTCAGGTGACACACCCAGAACCAGAGAGGTGGGAGCCTGATTCCAGGGTGTCACCCGAGAACCACCCTCTCACAATCTGGGACCCCTTGGGGGATGTCGGAGAGCTGGTTTTGGCTCGATTCCTGCAGGCCAGGCTGAGGGACCCCACCAGTGCATGAATCCATGCACCAGGCCTCTAGCCCAGTGGTTGGCAAGCCGTGGCTCGTGAGCCACATGCGGCTCTTTGGCCCCTTGAGTGTGGCTCTTCCACAAAATACCACGTGCGGGCGCACATGTACAGTGCGATTGAAACTTCATGACCCATGCACAGAAATTGGTTTTCGGCCTGGGTGAGTCTATTTTGAAGAAGTGGCATTAGAAGAAGTGGGGATGGACATATAGAGAGGATGAACAAAAGGAGATAGATGAAAAAAGTATACAAGACGAGTGTGGATGGGAGAGTTGGAAGGGGTCGACCTCAGTGAACGTACCTCAATCAGATTGAGGACGTTTTTAGCAAAGGCCAGTTTAGGAGTACCCTAATTAAGTTAATAACAATGTACCTACCTATATAGTTTAAGTTTAAAAAATTTGGCTCTCAAAAGAAATTTCAGTCGTTGTACTGTTGATATTTGGCTCTGTTGACTAATGAGTTTGCTGACCACTGCTCTAGCCCATTGGCTCCCCACTTCAGGGCTGGCTCCCTACTGGGCCTCTAGCCCATTGCAGAGGTCATGGGTCTGGCCCTTAGCAGCAACTTTTTGACTTGATTAGCTAAATGATGAGTTGTGCAGGACCTGCGGGCTGTGACCCTGACGTCTGGTGCCCGCGCCAGCCCATCCACTTAATATTGATTTCCAGGGGAGGCAGCAAATTTTTCTGCTACCACTCTCAGCTGGGAAACCGGCTGTGACTTCCCTCCTTCTGGGCGGTAGCACCAGCGGGCAACCTCCAGGGAGGGAAGGAGGCGAAGGAGCAGCTCAGGTGGGAAGAAGGAGGTTCCCGCTGCCACAGGATTCCACCTGGGTGGAAGGGCCTGGGTGGGAGCCTGACATTGAGCAGGGTCCTGCCCTAGGCCGACTAGATTCCAGGCTAAGTAAATCCTATTTGCTAAATAATTGCATTTTGCAGCTAAATACCCACAAGTCATCAGTAACCACCAAACTTAGGGTTAAGTGAGATTAAAGAAGCAAGATAGACGCAGAGAGAAGTGACATGATATTGGGAGAAGAGAGGAGGGAGCCTGATTCCAGGGTGCGTCACCTGAGAACCACCCTCTTGCAATCCAGGACCCCTCGGAGGATGCTGGAGAGCCAGTTTTAGCTTGATCATCTTGGCTGAGGGGCCCCACCAGTGCATGAATCTGTGCACCAGGCCTCTAGTTAGAATATAAACAAATGGCAACTAAGATTAAAAACTCAGAAGATTTACAACTATTTGTTTCAGAAACCACTGACTATTAGTGATATAATTATCTATACTAATAAAAGGGTAATATGCTAATTAGAGTGAATGTCTTCTGGACATCCATCTGGATGTCCACCCGGAAAAAACCACAGTGTGTGCGAGGCCCGGGGCTCAGGAAGCAGTGGCTCAGGCAGCCGTGAGCCCCGGCGACTGTGAGGCCCAGGGCTCAGGCCTCACAGCCATGGCAGCCAGCAGTGGCAGCAGCAGCAGGGGATGGGGGCAGCGCCTTCCCCTGATCAGCCTGGTCGCTTCCCACAGAGGGAGGCCAGAGGCAGCAGTAGCGATGGGGTGATGGGGGCGGCACCTTCCCCTGATCAGCCCAGTTGCCTCCCGCAGAGGGAGGCCAGACTGAGGCTTAGGCCCGCTATGGGAGCAGGCCTAGGGAAGTGGGCCTAAGCTGTCAGTAGAACATCCCCTGAGGGCTTCAGGACTGTGAGAGGGGGTAGGCCTGCTTGAGGGACTCCCTGAGTGCATGAATTTTTGTGCACAGGGCCTCTAGTATAGTATAAATTTCTTATTGATTTTTTTGATCTGTGCCTGATAATATGTTTATATTATTGGTTTATTATCTTGAAGGGACAATTTTAAATATAGTTCTTTTACCTATGTCAAGTTGTATGTTTTAGAATTAGTGCTCTGCTCTTCTCCTACTGTTATATATATATATAGTTTTATTATAGAACACAGACACACATGAAATTCGATTCATTAGATCTCTAAAGAAGACTGTGTGCCACAAGGATAAAACAGGGGTGTACTGCTCACTTACACTTATTCTACATTTGGTGGGGCTGTCTAGTTTCTGAGGAAATCTTAGCTTCTGAGATTTTTATGGTTAACATCACAGAACCAATGATACTAACTGGACACAGACACACCTAGAATTATGAGATGTGGCATAAAGCTTCTTCAATCAGGTGTGTGTGTGTGTGTGTGTGTGTGTGTGTGGTTACTATTTAGATAATAACTTTTAGAGCATCATGTGTTCTTTGTAAGTGCTGGAGTTCTTATTGGGAGAAATAATATTGCAGCTGATGCAGGTGTAAAATATTTTGCTGTTAACATTTAAAATTGTCTTCAAATAGGGAAAACTGCAGTACATTCGATAAAATAGTTGGTTAAAAATCAGAAAACTATTAAAACACTTCACAATTAGTTAAGATGACTATTATTGGAAGCAACTGAAGGTAAAGTAATTAATTTGATGAAGAATATTCTGGACAAATATAGTCAAGAAAGTGTAATTTGTCAAAATGTTTCCCATTTGTCAGTGAAATACTAATATATACATAAAAGTTTCCTTATTAATAAATCTACTTATTGCTAAATATTTGGATGTTAAAATTCTGTAAATATTTAGCTTTGGGTTCTTGATTTTCCTAAAAGTGAATGAGATTATTTTGAGCCACATTTTTAGTCTAAATAAATGAATGCAGTTTAATGTTTATGTCAATTTTATCACTAAAAGTTTTGATTAATACTGACAAGTTAGTTTCTGAGAGGTTGTTTAATCTAAAGAGGTAAAAATTTTCATCTAACAAAGATGATTTACCTCCTTGATTTTGGTAGACACTGTTTTCATATTTAAAAGCCTATTTCATCTAATAATATGATGTTAAAGGAGTATAGACTTATACATGTAGAAATATTGGTTCTGATCTTCTCTGAAATCCTCTCATTATCTTATTATCTTATATACTGTACTAGAGGCCTGGTACATGAAATTCTTGCAGGGGGGGGGGGTCCCTCAGCCTGGCCTGCACCCTCTCCAATCCCTCTCGCAATCCGGAACCACTGGCTCCTAACCTCTTACCTGCCTGCCTACCTGATGATCCTAACTGCTCTCCTGCCGGCCTGATCCCCCCTAACTGCTCTCTCCTGCCAGCCTGATTGCCCTAACTGCCTAACTTCTCTCCCCTCCTGGCCTGATCACCCTAACTGCTTAACTGCTCTCCCCTCCTGGCCTGATCTCCCTAACTGCCTAACTGCCACCTTCTCCCTTCTCCCTTCTGCCTTCTCCTGTGGTGCCTTCGCCCGCGGCCTCTGCAAAAGGGACCTCGGTGCTGGACCGGCCCTCACAGCCACTGTGGCTGCCAGCCCTCGGCCCTTGCAGCCGCTGTGGCTTTGTCTGGAAGGATGTCTGGTCTAATTAGCATATTACCCTTTTATTAGTATAGATTATTGACACACAGCTATTTGTGAGTGATAACTTGCAGTTCTCTTTAATTTCCCTCACTTTTACTTACCTCTTCCTGCCTGTATTTATTTACATGCAGCATTACAGAAAATTAGTATTGGATAGGAAGGAGGGAGATTTCTATACACCCTCTTGGTTGTGGCTGCATAAGAGATAGTCCTTATACCTAGAAAAGCTTCAACTTTTACTCACTACTTTTAGTAAACAGAGCCTTTCCCTTCAGTGACTAACTACTGTGTTCATAGCTTCTAGGGAGGAATTGAGCAATTTGCCAAGTTAATTTTCTCCCCTTTAAAGTAGTTCTTGGTGGGTAATACCTATGCATATGCACTCTTAACAGAATGACTTCTTAAAAGTATGCTTTCCAAGATGGAAAAGTTGAAGATAAAAAAGGGCCATCATTCCTGCCCCTTGTTACTGATTCATACAGTTTATTGAAAATTGTGTTCTTGTGATTACATTGTAGAGATGTTTTTTTTTAAAGAACTTTGGCCAATTTTGATTTCATTGAAAGCAATATATATTGCTTTGCTAACATTGAGGATTTTTATCTGGTCACCTGATTGTAATGAAGACAATAGGTTCTGAAAATGTTCTTTCATAGGTATTCCCAGAGGGACAGCCATACCTGCAGCTATGTTCTCATTTACTCTTTTTGAGTTCTTGTCTGTCTACATAGAGTACCAGCAATAGTAATATCTAGGCAATCCTATTTAATTTCTTTCCTTCCCAACAAAAACCATAATAAATTTTTTTTTACAAGTCAGCATTGACTAGGTGAGATTCTCTTTCCACAAGAATTTCCTAGAAAGGTTAACACACTCTCCTTCCTGAAATCTATCTAGGGTAGACACTGGAATTTTTATTCAGACTTTCTTTCACATACAACCTCAATAAATGTGGAAGTTAAGGCTTCAAATCTCATTTCTGATGGGTCAATATGCTATCTAAATGCAGTTAATTGTAGGGTACTTACTGTGGAAAAACAGTGATATGCTAATCATATAAAAATATGCCTGGTTAAATTTAACTATAAATTCCATTCAGGAATTCCTGCTTTATACATTGTTCCAAATCAGAATATCTGGAAAGAGAACCACCCACTGTGCAGAACATAGAGCTAGCAATTTGGAAAGGTGAAAACTTTTATTATGAGTCTATCTTCTGGGGAAAAAAGTGAAACAAGCCTGAATTCTTAATTTTTGTGTTTGTTTAGATAAAATCAATTGAAGACTTTAAAATAGTATTTACAATTTTGACAGTTAGAAAATCTTGTAATATTTTTCTGTTTCATTTGAATTGAAATTGTTTTTAATATGTATAAAGGAAGGAAAGCATTAATTGAAGTAGAGTTCAACACTGTTTAAACAGATTGATCGATTTTCAATTTCTTAGATAAGAATATAGTATTTTGAATTATGGCTAAGGGTTCAACTAGGAATTTAGAAATCAAGAGTTTCATTTCTGACATTTTTGCTCATTTTGTTTTATAACTTTGTAGGCATTATAATGCCTTCTAATATTTCAGTTTCTTTATATTAATCTGGGGTAAAACACTGATGCTTTTATTTTATTTATTCTTTATAAATATATATTTCTTTATAGATACATTTATCATCTTTTTAAAATATATTTTTATTGATTTCAGAGAGGAAGAGAGAGGGAGAGAGAGATAGAAACATCAGTGATGAGAATCATTGATTGCCTGACTCCTGCACACCCCACACAAGGGATCAAGCCCACAACCTGGACATGTGTCTTGACCTGGAATCCAATCATGACTTCCTGGTTCATAGGTTGATGCTCAACCACTGAACCACACCAGCCAGGCTATTTTATTTATTCTTATAGAGTAAAATTTATGTTTTTATAAACATCTATATAATAAAAGCCTAAGTGACTGTTATGGCAGAACGACCAGAATGACAGGTCACAATGATGCACACTGACCACCAGGGGCAGATACTCAACACAGGAGCTGCCACCTGGTGGTCAGTGCACACCCACAGGGGGAGCGCCGCTTAGCCAGAAGCAGGGCTCACAGCTGGCGAGTGCAGCGGCAGTGGAGGGAGCCTCTCCCACCTCCAAGGCAGCGCTAAGGAGCAGTGAGTCAAGTGGTAAGGAGCAGTGAGCAGGTGGGTGGTAAGGAGCGAGGGGTCCCGAACTGCAAAAGGGCACAGGCCAGGCTTAGGGACCACCCACCCCAGTGCATGAATTTCATGCACTAGGCCTCTAGTTCATATATAACATATATAAAATTTGGATAAACATAAATATACACTCATATACACACACACTATCACCCATAATTCAACTATTCAAATGTAACTTTTTTTTTTTTAGGCTAAAGAAGTATTTTTTTTTATTTTTGTTTTGTTTTGTTTTTGTTTTATTGCTTAAAGTATTATAAAGAGTATTACATATGTCTCCTTTTTCCCCCCCGCCCTTGACAATCCCCTGGCCTCCCCTATCCCCCAGTGTCTTATGTCCATTGGTTATGCTTATATGCATGCATACAAGTCCTTCGGTTGATCTCTTACCCGCCTCCCTCCTGCCCCCCAATCCTCCCCGGCCTTCCCGCTGCAGTTTGACAATCTGTTTGAGGCGGCTCTGCCTCTGTATCTATTATTGTTCATAAGTTTATAATGGTCTTTATTATCCATGAATGAGTAAGATCATGTGGTATTTTTCCTTCATTGACTGGCTTATTTCACTTAGCATAATGCTCTCCAGTTCCATCCATGTCGTTGCAAATGGTAAGAGTTCCTTCTTTTTTACAGCAGCATAGTATTCCATCGTGTAGATGTACCACAGTTTTCTAATCCATTCATCTACTGATGGGCACTTAGGCTGTTTCCAGATCTTAGCTATGGTGAATTGTGCTGCTATGAACATATGGGTGCAAATATCCTTTCTGATTGGTGTTTCAGGTTTCTTGGGATATATTCCTAGAAGTGGGATCACAGGGTCAAATGGGAGTTCCATTTTTAGTTTTTTGAGGAAACTCCATACTGTCTTCCATATTGGCTGCACCAGTCTGCATTCCCACCAGCAGTGCACGAGGGTTCCTTTTTCTCCACATCCTCTCCAGCACTTGTCCTTTGTTGATTTGTTGATGACAGCCATTCTGACAGGTGTGAGATGGTACCTCATTGTTGTTTTGATTTGCATCTCTCGGATGATTAGTGACTTTGAGCATGTTTTCATATGTCTCTTGGCTTTCTGAATGTCCTATTTTGAAAGTTGTCTATTTAGATCCTTTGCCCATTTTTTGATTGGATTGTTTATCTTCCTTTTGTTAAGTTGTATGAGTTCCCTATAAATTTTGGAGATTAGGCCCTTATCAGATATGACATTGGCAAATATGTTTTCCCACGCAGTGGGCTTTCTTGTTGTTTTGTTGATGGTTTCTTTTGCTGTGCAGAAGCTTTTTATTTTGATGTAGTCACATTTGTTCATTTTCTCTTTAGTTTCAAGTGCCCTAGGAGCTGTATCAGTGAAGAAATTGCTTCGGCATATGTCTGAAATTTTGTTGCCTTTGGATTCTTCTAGAATTTTTATGGTTTCCCGTCGTACATTTAAGTCCTTTATCCATTTTGAGTTTATTTTTGTGTATGGTGTAAGTTGGTGGTCTAGTTTCATTTTCTTGCATGTATCTGTTTTCCCAACACCATTTTTTGAAGAGACTATCTTGACTCCATGGTATGTTCTTGCCTCCTTTGTCAAATATTAATTGAGCATATTGCTTCGGGCCAATTTCTGGGCTCTCTATTCTATTCCATTGATCTATATTTCTGTTCTTGTGCCAGTACCAGGCAGTTTTGAGAACAGTGGCTTTGTAATACAGCTTGATATCTGGTATTGACATCCCACCTACTTTGTTCTTTCTCGGGATTGCTGCAGCTATTCGGGGTCTTTTTTTTATTCCAGATGAATTTTTGGAGAGTTCGTTCTAGATCTGTGAAGTATGCCGTTGGTATTTATAGATTGCTTTGGGTAGTATGGACATTTTAATGATGTTGATTCTACCAATCCAAGAACATGGTATGTTCTTCCATCTGTTTATGTCTTCCTCTATCTCTTTTTTCAACGTCCTGTAGTTTTCTGAGTAGAGTTCTTTTACCTCTTTAGTTAAGTTTATTCCTAGGTAGCTTAATATTTTTGGTGTGATGGTAAATGGGATTGTTTTTTTAGTCTCTCTTTCTGAAAGTTCACTATTGGTGTATAGAAATGCCTTAGATTTCTTGGGGTTAATTTTGTATCCTGCTACATTGCCAAATTCATGTATTAAGTCTAGTAGTTTTTTAATGGAGTTTTTAGGGTTTTGTATGTATAATATCATGTCGTCTGCAAGTATGGACAGTTATACTTCCTCTTTTCCAATTTGGATGCCTTTTATTTCTTCTTCTTGCCTAATTGCAATGGGTAATACTTCCAGTACTATGTCGAACAGTAGTGGTGAGAGTGGGCATCCCTGTCTTGTTCCTGTTCTTAGGGGAAATGGTGTTAGTTTTTGTCCATTGAGTATGATGTTGGCTGTGGGTTTGTCATATATGGCTTTTATTATGTTGAGGTATGATCCTTCTATTCCCACCTTGCTGAGAGTTTTTATCAAAAATGGGTGTTGGATTTTGTCAAATGCTTTTTCTGCATCAATAGATATGACTATGTGTTTTTTTTTCTTTCAATTTGTTTATGTGATGTATCATGTTTATTGATTTGCGGATATTGTACCATCCTTGCATCCCTGGGATAAATCCTACTTGGTCATGGTGTATGATCTTTCTGATGTACTGCTGGATCCGATTTGCTAAGATTTTGTTGAGGATTTTGGCATCTATGTTCATGAGGGATATTGGCCTGTAGTTCTCTTTCATTGTGTTGTCTTTACCTGGTTTTGGTATTAGGGTGATGCTGGCTTTATAGAATGAGCTTGGAAGTGTTCCTTCCTCTTGAATTTTTTGTAGTAGTCTGAGGAGAGTAGGTTTTAGTTCTTCCTTGAATGTTTGGTAAAACTCCCCTGTGAAGCCGTCTGGCCCTGGGCTTTTGTTTGCTGGAAGTTTTTTGATGACTGCTTCAATTTCTTCCATAGTTATTGGCCTATTGAGATTCTTAGATTCTTCCTGATTGAGTTTTGGAATGTTGTATTTTTCTAGGAATTTGTCCATTTCCTCCAGGTTTTCTAGTTTTTTGGAGTAGAGTTTTCCATAGTATTTTTTAACAATCACTTGTACTTCTGTGGGGTCTGTTGTTATTTCGCCTCTATCATTTCTAATTTTGTTTATTTGGGTCCTCTCTCTTTGCTTCTTGGTGAGCCTGGCTAGAGGTTCATCAATCTTGTTTATCCTTTCAAAGAACCAGCTCTTGGTTTCATTGATTTTCTGTATTGTTTGTTTGGTCTCTATGTCATTTATTTCTGCTCTAATCTTTATTATTTCCTTCCTTCTGCTCACTCTGGGGTTTTCTTATTGCTCTTTTTCTAATTCTTTGAGACGTAGAGTTAGATGATTTACTACCATTTTTTCTTGTTTTTTGAGATAGGCCTGTAGAGCTATAAACTTCCCCCTCAGGACTGCTTTCATTGTGTCCCATAGGTTTTGGATTGTTGTGTTTTCATTGTCATTAGTTTCCAGGATGTTTTTAATTTCTTCTTTGATCTCATTGGTAACCCAATCAATATTTAATAACATGCTATTCAGCTTCCAAGTGTTTGAGTATTTTGGGTTGTTTTTATTGTAGTTTATTTCTAATATTATGCCATCGTGGTCTGAGAAGATGCTTTTTATGATTTCAATCTTCTTGAATTTGGGGAGACTTTGTTTGTGACCCAATATGTGGTCTATTTTTGAATATGTCCTATGAGCACTTGAGTAGAATGTATATTCCATGGCTTTGGGATGAAGTGTTCTGAAGATGTCAATTAAGTCCATCTGATCTAGTGAGTCATTTAGGATTGCTGTTTCTTTGTTCATTGTTTGTCTAGAGGATTTATCCAGTGATGTCAGTGGTGTATTAAAATCCCCTACTACGATTGTATTGCTGTCAACCTCTCCTTTGATATCTTCCAGGTGTTTTTATATGTATTTGGGTTCTGCTGCATTGGGTGCCTATATGTTTATCACGGTTATATCTTCTTGTTGTATTGATCCCTTTAGTATTATGAAGTGGCCTTCCTTATCTCTTGTTATGGCCTTCACTTTGAGGTCTATTTTGTCCGATATAAGTATTGCTACCCCAGCTTTTTTTTCATTTCCATTTGCCTGAAAGATATTTTTTCATCCCTTCACTTTCAGTCTGTGTGAGTCCCTTCTTCTGAGGTGGTCTCTTGTAGACAGCAAATGTATGGGTCATGTTTTTTTTATCCATTCAGCCACTCGATGTCTTTTGGTTGGAGCATTTAGTCCGTTTACGTTTAAAGTTATTATTGAAAGGTACTTGTTTGTAGCCATTTCTTTTTTTGTGTGGCTGTTTTCTTTCTGAGCTTTTTATTTCTTCTTTTTACACCAGTCCCTTTAGCATTTCTTGCATTGCTGGCTTGGTGGTGATAAACTCCCTTAGCCTTTTTTTGTCTGTGAATCTTCTTATTTACCCTTCAATTTTGAATGATAGCCTTGCTGGATAGAGTATTCTTGGATTCAGTCCTTTGCTTTGCATCACTTTGTAAATTTCTGTCCATTCTTTTCTGGCCTGATGTGTTTCTGTTGAGAAATCATTTGATAATCTAATGGGCGATCCCTTGTATGTAACTTTCTGTCTCTCTCTTGCAGCCTTTAATATTCTCTCTTTGTCCTGACCATTTGCCATGGTAATTATGATGTGTCTTTGTGTTGGTCTTTTCGGGTTCACCTTGTTTGGGACTCTGTGCTTGTGTGACTTTTTTCTTCTCCACCTCTGGGAAGTTTTCTGATATTATTTCTTCAAATAGGTTTTGTAAGTCTTGTTCCTCTTTCTGGCACCCCTATTATTCGTATGTTGTTTCGTTTCATGTTGTCCCAAAGCTCCCTTAGGCTCTCCTCCTGTCTTTTAATTTTTTTTCTCCAATTGCTGTTCAGTTTGGGTGTGTTTTGTTTCCCTGTCTTCTTATTCGCTAATTCGATCCTCCGCTTCTCCTAGTCTACTGTTGAAACTGTCAATGGTGTTTTTTATTGCAGCTATATCACTCTTCATTTCTTCTTGGTTCTTACATAGTTTATTGATTTTTTCATCCGTTTCTTCTTGCTTGTTGCATAAGTTGTTGATTTTTTCTTTCATCTGGTTTATGCATTCTAGGACCCTTAATCTGAATTCTTTTTCTGTCATGTTACATGCCTGGGTTTCACTTAGCTGCTTTTCTGGCGAGTCCTCCTTTTCTTTCCTTTGGGGGTTTCTTTGTCTACCCGTGTTTGATCTTACGGACATATCTAGATGTTGAGTCGTTCAGTGGCTGCTCCCTGGGTGCCAGTGGCTCCTCGGGCTGCGGTGCTCCTCGGGCGGTTGTGGTAGCAGCTGCTCCTCAGTTGGCAGCAGCTCCTGTGGTGGGTGCTGTTCACTGCTGTGGTCGCTCCTCTCAAATGTAACTATTTAATGTTGGCTAGACTCTTAACCACTTAGCCATTCATCTGTGCATACCTGCATGCATCGATTAGTATTAAATCACAGAAAAGCTATTTTTTTAATAACCTTCTATATTCCGTTACTGTATGGTTACTATCTTCTCACATTATTAGGTATTCCTCCATCTTATGATAATTACTTTTTAAAAACCACCCATAATTTATTGAATCAGGACCATATTGTTGGACATTTGGTTTGTTCCAGTTTTTGTTTTGTTTTTGTTAATAATTGTAAAAAATCCTACAGGGTAAATCTCCATGCATTATATCCTTAGGCACATCTATAATTATTTACTTAGTCTGATTTAAATGGATTGTAATAATTTATCGTAAAGAAATGTATATATCATCATGGATAAATACTTATGGTGTTGTAATAGAGATATTTTCAATAAAAGTTTGATTTTTGAGAGGAACCAAGATGGCATCATAGTTAATGCCTGCACTTGCTGCCTCCCACAACCACATAAAAATTACAGCTAAAATACAGAAAAACTATCATCCAGAACAGTGGGAAAGCTGGCTGAGTGGAAGTACTACAACTAGTGAGGTAAAGAAGAAAGCACATTGAGACTGGTAGGAAGTGTGGAGGTACAGAACGGGTTGTCCGGCACCTGAGTGTGCTGCTTTTTTACTTGGGAGGGAGATTGCCTCTGTAGAGGCTGCTGGGAGGAGCGAGCGGTACCAGCCTCACATCAGACTCTTATCCCAGGGTTCCAGAGCTGGGGAAAGAAGTCCCTACAGGCTGTAGGAACTACGGACTGTAAAAACCGGTGCGGATTGGGGCTGAGTGACACACAGGCTGTTGGAGACCCAGCTGCTCCTCTTAAAAGGCCAGCACCACAAACTGAATTTACAAGCTCCCATTTCCTCTGAGCTCCAGTGCTGGGCAAGGCTCTGGGGGACCCAGACATATATGGGGAGAAAGTGAATTATCTCCCATCAGGGCAGGAACTCTGGGGTGGCTTTCTTCCAGACAGCGATGCTGGCAGCGGTCATTGTTCCTGTTCTGGGACCTCCCTGTTACAGGGCTGACTGGAAACCATTTCTGTTTGTTCTGCCCTGGTGATTCCCTGAGACCCCACCCCACGCAATTTACAACTCCACCCAAGCTGTGCGCAGCAGCTTTTGCATATGAATGGCCTGTCCTTTCTCAGCCTAAAACCTGTCAAACAAGCTGCAGCTGGGTCAGGGAGCCCCAAAGCTAACAATAAAAGGCTCAAGGTCGGCACCAGCACCAGCCTGCCTTGCTTTACAGCCGGGCCTGCATGGACACTTCCAAACCTGATACAAAGAAGAGGAATCTGCAGATCTCTCTGTAGCTCCTGCTGAGTGGCCCCAGGCAGTGGCTGACTTTGCACCTCCCTGGAGCCCCAAGAGCCAGTGTACTCAGTGGTCAGTGTGAGACCATACCAGATTATAACTCTTCACATCCATAAGTGACACACTCAAGGGGAAGATTCTGTGAGCACCAAAGCCCCATTGAAGCAAGTCCTACTCCATAAGGGTGTCTCCTGCACAGCAGCTCTCCCACTGTAGTTGCAGATGGTCCCCACAGCCAATTGGCCTGGAGGTCAATTCCTCCTAGTGACACCAACAGCAGTCAAGGCTCAACTACAACAAGACTGTGCACACAGCCCACAAAGGGGTGCACCAAGAGCATCCACCTCAGGTGATTGGGGAGGCTGAGCCACTGGGCCCTATAGGACACCTACTACACAAGGCCACTTTATCAACTCAAGGAGGCTTAGCAGCTACCCAATACATAGAAACAAACACTGGGAAGAAGCCACATTGTGGAGACAAAGAAACATGTCACAAATGAAAGAAATGGAAGAAAGCAAACTACTGGATATAGAGTTCAAAACCACAGTTATAATGTTACTCAAGAATCTTCTAGAAATCTCTGAGGAACTTAGTGAGAATGCCAAAAAAATGGAAAAGGACCAGTCAGAAATTAAGCATATACTGACTGAAATAAAGAATAATATACAGGGATTCAACAGTAGACTAGAGGATCCCAAGAATCAAGTCAAAAGTTTGAAATACAAGGAAGCAAAATATACCCAACTGGAAGAGCAAAAAGAAAAAAGATTCAAAAATTTTGAAGATAGTGTAAGGAGCCTCGGGGACAACTTCAAGCATACAAACATCTGAATTATGGGGGTGCCAGAAGAAGAGAGAGAGAAAGATATTGAAAACCTATTAGAAGAAATAATGACAGAAAACTTCCCCTACCTGGTGGAAGAAATATACTTACAAGTCTAGGAAGCACAGAGAACCCCAAACAAGAGGAATCCAAAGAGGACCACACCAAGACACATCATAATTAAAATGCCAAGGGCAAAAGACAAAGAGAGAATCTTAAAAGCAGCAAGAGAAAGACAGTTAGTTACCTACAAGGGAGTGCCCATACAAGCGTCAGCTGATTTCTCAACAGAAACTTTGCAGGCCAGAAGGGAGTGGCAAGAAATATTTAAAGTGATGAATAGAAAGAACCTACAACCAAGAATACTCTACCCAGAAAAGCTATCATTTAGAATTGAAGGTCAGATAAAGAGCTTCACAGATAAGAAAAAGCTAAAGGAGTTCATCACCACCAAACCAATATTATATGAAATGCTGAAGGGTATTCTTTAAGAAGAGGAAGAAGAAGATAAAGTTAAAAAATTATGAATAACAAAGTGACAACAAATACATATCTATCAACAAGTGAATCTAAAAATCAAATGAATAAAAAATATGATGAACAGAATAAACTGGTGAATGGAATAGAATCGGGTATGGAAATAGAACAGAAAGACTCAATGTGCTTTCCTCTTTACCTCAGAGGCAAGAGGGTGTGTGGGGGGATGTGGGAAGATCTTAGACAAAGATCTTATATGCATGTATGCATTACCTATGGACACAGAGAGTAGGGTGGTGAGGGCCTGGGGTGGGGTGGGAACCAGGTGAAGGGGAGCTATGGGGGGAAAAAGAGGGACATCTGGAATAATCTCAACAATAAAGATTAAAAAAAACACTTTAAAAATTTGATTTCTGACTATTTTTGATACTTTAAAATTATGATATTTTAGATCTGTTTAAAATATAAATTATTCAATTATTTACTTTCATTGCTGAAAAATCTTTTGACTCGTGATCATGAATTAGAGGCAGACATGAAAGAAATATGAAGGACATAGTTCTCTATAATGGCAACACGTTAAAATTACTTAAATCTCTAAATTTGTTTTGTAAATTTCTATTATAGAGAAAAGATTTTGGATTCAGATATATTGAATATTATGCCTCTTTCACTACATACTTGCTGTATGATAGTAGTCAAATTATTCATTTTCATTTAATTTTTGTATCCTCAGGAAGTATGTGGGCATAAAGTACCTAACATGAGAGGCCTTTTGGAGGATTGGTAGAAATGTTATTTGTACAAAAAATAGAGATGCCAGTAGTAGAAGTTTGGCCAGTGCTTTGCTACATATATGGTATATGAGAGCTATTCAGTTTCACTTACTTTCCTGATCCAAGTATCAATAAGACCTGTTGATTCCACTTCCACATTTTTTCAGATCCACACTCTTTTTACAGCCCCATTCCCATTGCTCTGGCCATTTTTCACTTGGGTCCAGGACATTGTCACAACCTCTGCCTGTGACCAACTAGACTGTGTTCTGGTGACTTAGGCACCACTGGCTTTTAGGAACCTCAGATTTATCAGGATCATGTCCTGTCTAGGGCCTTTGCCCTGCATATCTCTGCTTGCAATGCTTCCTTTCCCAAATGACTCTTGCCCCACTTCATTTTAACTTTTCATAGTGGGCACTTTCTTGTCACTCAGCTTTTAGCTTAAACACTGCCCTCTCAGAAAGACCTCTTCTGCCTACCCTATAAGATAAGGTATAAAGTTACTCCCTACAAGATCCAAAATGGCACAGTAGTTGGACGTTGCACTCATCTTTTTCCAGGACCACATCAAAATTACAACTAAATTATAGAACAATAAACCTACATAATCATCTGAAGACTAGCTGAACAGAGTCTTATAACTAAGAATATACCAAAGAAGCCACATAGATTTGGTAGGAAGGATAGAGACAAGAAAAGGGCTGGACCTGCTCCCACATGTGGTGGTGGAGAATCCAGAGGGATATTTCAGCTGCAAAGTTTCCCCCTGAGGAGCATGGGCTCTCAACCTCATGCTGGGCTCCTCAGCCCAGAACACTAGAGTCAGGAATAAGAGCCCATATAACATCTGCTTATGAAAATCAGCAAGATTTCTGTATGCCAGGGAGAGACAGGAGTATGTTAAAAGCCCAGGCATCCTCTTAAAGGGCCAGCAAACAAAATCTCACTTGCAGGCACGCTGTGCTCCAGTGGAGTGATGGTGGTTTGGAGGGGACTAGAGTCATATAGGGAGAGATTGAGTTGTGTGGCTTTTGGGAAAAGGAATGGATGGATAGCTGCCAATGTCCCTGTGCTGAGTCCATCTCCCATATCACCATATTTTCTATGTCAAACACTCCCCTCCATATGGCATTAACCTGGGAAGCTACCTGGCTACACCCTGCCAACTTCCTGAGGCCCCACCTGGCCAAGCTTGCAAATGATTGTGGGATCTGATGACAGTAGGCAGCCTAGGTCCACATTGCAGTATTTCTTAAAAATCTTTCCAGGGATTTTGGGAAAGCTTGGGGGAGGAGGCAGTTTCCAGAGACATGGGGAGAGGCTGAGTTGTGTGGCTTTAGGGTGAGGGGTGTCTTCTTGTGTGCCTGACAGGTGCCACTCACTGTTCTTGTGCAGTGTCTTCCCTCCACAGGGCCAAATCTTAATCTGTTTCAGCTTCACCCTGATGACTCCCTGACATCCCACACCACCACAAAGGTACACAAGCCCCAGGTGGGTGGCAGCTGACCTTGGTATACTCTGAGATTTTTCTGAGTGGCCTCAGACCCAGCATTGATGCTGAGTATGAATCTGTATTAACCTGGTGAACACCACTGAGAATCTGCCTTGTGCACCTTATGTACCACCTGAAGCTCTAGCAGTGGTTGAGGCTAACAAACAGCTATTAGGTGGAGGTGTATCTCAGGGTGCTTTGGGCCTTTTATTGACCTGTCACAGGCTTAATACTGATGGAAGATAGCTTTAGAATGTAGCTTGGCACCTCTCATGAGCACCCAGACCCAGCTGTAGATCACTTTGTATTCCTAACTGTTACAGTAATAAGTTTAGCGAGTATAAGATAGTATAATCAAATTTCATTTCTTTATTAGAGTGGATTTTAAACTTTACTTAGAAGTGAAACTTAACTTGTGTGTGTGTGTGTGAGACCCTGATAAGTAACTTGTAACGCCCTGCAAGCTAACTCCTGACAAATTACTTGTAAACAACTCCCAGCATGTTAACTCCTGATAAGAAACTTGTAACCCCCTGCGTGTGCATCCTGATAAGCCCACAAGGCCACCGGAACACACTGACAGGAGACACTGAAGAAGCCTGTTATAGTAATAAGTTTAGTTAGCATAAAGTAAACTCCACTTTGTATTAGCATAAGTTAGCATAAGTAGACCCCATTTTATTCTTAGACCATAACTTGTAAACAACTCCAAAAATAAGATGTATGTATGATTGATAAGCTTTGAACATGGTCACAACTTTCCCGCCTGAATGTATACCTAGATAACAGGGCGGCACCCGTGTATGGCACCCGATATGAGACACTGAAGACGCCCAGCTTCAAGAATTTAAGGAGAGCAAATCCGCTGCGGTTCAGACGCTTGTCTGCCCTCCACAGACAGGATGCTCTCCTCCCCCCTGGAAACTGCCAAACTGCGAAACTGCCATTCCTGCTCTGCCTGAGCCCAAACTGCTAGAGGCCTCCCTCTCTCTTTGAGTCAAGAGACCGAGCTCCTTGCTGCAGCGTATTTTTGACGACCTCCGACCTCCGTGTGTCTCCTCTGTCGGCGAGAGTCTCCGGGTGGCCTGCCAAGGACTGAAACCCATCAGCTCTCTGGTAAATAAACGTGTGATTTCTTGCATTGTTTATCCCCTGTGTCTCTCTCTCTCTCTTCTTAGTTTTTGGTTAAGCTCGGCCATATTAATTAATAGTAAGTACCCTTTGACGTTTGTATTGGTATATCCAAATGAAACGCTCTGGGTCACCTGTGCTTACGTTCCTATAGGTAATTGGAACATTAACATGTAGCCCAGGGCTGGTTACTGGCAGTATCTGATATTGACCTGCATGGAATTCCTTCTAAGAAGCCCCAGAACCAACATACCTGGTGGCTGGCTTAAGACCACATCAGAGCATGACCTGGTTAGTTCCACAAGCAGCACCCTTACAGGCAGGTCTTGGCAAGCATTGCTGGGGCAAATTCTGCTTTATGGGGTCAGCCCCCACACAGCAGCTCATACACTGAAGTTAGGGACAATTTTCAAAGTCAGCCAGCCTCAGGGTCAAACCCACCCATGGACAGGCCAATATCAATCAAGACTTAATTACAACAGGAGAGTTCACATATCTACACAAGAGACACTCTTGAAGCACCCAGATCAGGTGATCGGGGAGATTGTGCCACTAAGCCCCACAGGACACCTACTACAGAAGGCCGCTCTACCAAGATTGGGAGACATAGCTGATCTACCTAATACATAGAAACAAATACAGAGAGTTAGCCTAAACAGGGAGACAAAAAACAGGCCCAAAATGAACAAACAGGAGTAATCTCCACAAAAAGAACTAAATGAAATGGAAGCAAGCAAGCTATCAGATATAAAATTCAGAACAAAGCTTGTAAGGATGCTCAAGTAAGTTAGGGGAAGAATGAATTAACTCAGTGAGAACTTAAACAACAAAAAAAGGAAACATTAAAAAAAAACCCCACATAGAAACAATAAAAATATTGGGTAAAGTAGAGGATCAAATCAGTGATTTGGAAGACAAGGTACCAGAAAGCACCCAATCAGAGCAGAAAAAAGAAAACAAATTTTAAAATGAGGACACTTTAAGGGACCTCTGGGACAACTTCAAGTGTAACAACATCAACATCATAGGGGTACCAGAATAAGAAGAGAAAGATAAAAGGATTTAAATTATAATTAAAATGGCAAAGGTTAAAGACAAAGAGAACACCTTAAAAGCAGCAAGAGAAAGGCAATTACTTATGTACAATGAAGTTCCTATAAAACTATCAGCTGATTTCTCAACAGAAACATTTCAGGCCAGAAAAAAATTGGCACAAAATATTCAAAGTGATGAAAAGCAATGACCTACAACCATGACTGCTCTACCCAGCAAGGCTATCATTTAAAATTGAAGAAGAAATAAAGAGCTTCCCAGGTAAGGAAAAGCTAAAGAAGTTCATCACCACCAACTCGCTATTACAAGAAATGTTAAAGGAATTTCTTTAAGAAGAAGAAAGGGAGAAAAAGAGATATAAACAAAAGATAATAAAATGGGAATATTTACCTATCAATAATAATTTTTACTGTAAATGTATTAAATGCTTTAATCAAAAGAAATGGGGTAACTGAATAGATAGGAAAACAAAACTCATATATATGCTGTCTATCAGAGACTCATTTCAGATCAAAAGACACATACAAACTACAAGTAAAGGATTGGAAAAAGATATTTCAAGCAAATAAAAATGAAAAAAAGCTAAAGTAGCAATACTTATGTCAGACAAAATAGACTTTAAAACAAAAGCTACAATAAGCGACAAAAAAGTAAATTATGTAATGAAAAAGGGATCAATCCAATAAGAGAATATAACACTTGCAAGCATTTACAAACCCAGTACAGGAACACATAAATATACAGAAGTGGGCAAAAGTTGGTTTACAGTTGCATTGTGACATTCTTTTGAGTTAATAAAGCTATTGTAATAATCATAATTGGCATGTCTTTTCACATACAAACAACTGTAAACCTACTTTTGCCTACCCCTGTATAAAGCAAATATTGATGGACATAAAAGGAGAGATTGACAGTAACACAGTTATGGTAGGGGACTTTAGAATGCCATTGAAATCAATGGATAGATCTTCCAGACAGAAGATTAAGAAGGAAACAGTGGCCTTAAATAACACATTAGACCAGATGGACTTAACTGATATTTTCAGAGTATTTCATCCCTGAAATATACATTCTTTGAAGGGCATAGGAAACATTTTTCCAGGATACATCACATGTTATGTCACAAAATAAGTCTTAATAAATTTAAGGAGTTTGAAATCATATTGATCCTCTTCTCTAACCACAATGGAATGAAACTAGGAATAACATGAAAAAAACTGTAAAACACACAAACACATGGAGGCTAAATAACATGTTACTAAACAATGAATGGGTTAAAAATGAGATCAAGGAAGAAATCAAAAGATACCTTGAGACAAATGAAAATGAAAACACAACACAAAATCTGTGGGACACAACAAAAGCAGTCCTAAGAGGGAAATTCATAGCAGTATAAGCCTACCTCAAGAAACAAGTGAACAAAATAGATCCAGAGACATAGAAGCATGAGACACACTTTCTAACCTCAGAGGGAAGGTGGGGAGGGTGGGTGGGTGGGAAGAGATCGACCAAAGAACTTGTATGCATATATGCATAACCCATGGACCCAGAAAATAGGGTGGTGAAGGCCTGGGATGGGGGTTGGGGGCAAGCTAAAAGAGGTAATGGGGGAAAAAGTTAATGGGGGGAAAAAGACATATGTAATACTTTTTTTCTTTTAACAAAATAATTCTTTATTGTTGAAAGTATTACATATGTCCTTCTCTTCCCCCCATTAACTCCCTCCAGCCCAACCCCACCTCCCACCTCAGGCCCTCATCACCCCATTGTCTGTGTCCATGGATCATGCATATATGCATATAAAGTCCTTGTTTGATTACCTCCCATTCACTCACCCTCCCCCACCTTCCCTCTGAGATTCTGCACTCTGTTCCATGGTCCATGTCGCTGGATCCATTCCTTTCATCAGTTTATTTTGTTACTTAGATTCTGTAACATATGTAATATGTTCAATAATAAAGATTAATAAAGAAGAAACAAATGAAAAAGACTTAAATAAATAATCTAAACTTAAACCTAAACGAACTAAATAAAAAACCAACAAACAAAGCTCAAAGTGAACAGAAAAAAGGAAATAATAAAGATCAGAGTGAAAATTAACAAAATAGAGTCTAAATACAATACAAAAAATAAATGAAACCAGAGCTGGTTCTTTGAAAAGGTAAATAAGATTGATAAACCTTTAACCAGTCTCATCAAGAAAGAGAGAGAGAGAGAGAGAGAGAGAGAGAGAGAGAGAGAGAGAGAGTAGGAGGACAAAAGTAAATATAATCAGAAATGAAAGAGAAGTAATACAAAGGCTTATGAACAATAATATGCCAACAAGTTGGAAATCTGGAAAAAATGGATAAATAACTAGAAACATGATGTTCCAAGATTGAATCAAATGTTAATAGACTGATTATAACTAATGATATTAAAACAGTAATCAAAAATTCCCAACAAACAAAAGTTCCAGACTACATGACTTTACAGGTAAATTTTGCCCAACATTCAAAGAAGAAGTAGCACCTATTCTCAAACTTTTCCAAAAACTTCAAGAGGAGGAATTTTCCCAAGCTCATCTTCCGAGGTCAGCATTATCCTGATTCCAAAACCAGAAAAAGACACTAAAAAGAAAGAAAATTATAGTCAAATATCCCTGATGAATGTAGATGCCAAAATCCTCAACAAAATAATTTGTAAACCAAATTCAGCAATACATTAAAAAGATCATACACTATGATGAAGATTTATTCCTGGGATTCAAGGTTGGTTAAATATCCAAAAATCAATTAATGTGATACATCACATAAACAGAATGAAGGCTAAAAATCACAGGATCATATCAATAGATGCAAGAAAATTCTTTGACAAAATTCAGTACCTACTTGTGATAAAAAACTCTCAGCAAAGTCGGAATAAAGGGAACATAACTCAATATAATAAAGGCCCTATATGACAAATCCACAGTTAACATCAAATTCAATGGGGGGAAAAGTGTTTCCCTTAAAATCAGGAAGAAGACAGGGATGTTCACTTTCACTATTCTTATTCAACACTAGAGGCCCAGTGCACGAAATTTGTGCATAGGCATGGTCCCTAGCAGCTGTCGGCTGCTGGCCAGGGCCTCCCTTCGTTCCGCACCACCCCCTCATGGTCAGTGCACATCATAGTGAGCGACCGAACTCCCGGTCGGTTGAATTCCCAAGGGGACATTTTGCATATTAGGCTTTTATATATATATAGATAGATAGTATTGCAAATCTTAGCCACAGTAATCAGAGAAGAAGAACACAAAAAGATATCCAAATTGGAAAGAATGTACTAAAACTCTCATTATTTGTAGATACGATGATGCTCCATGTAAAGAAACCTAAAGATTCCACCAAAAACTACTAGAATTGATAAATGAATTAAAAATAAAGTAGAAAGATACAAAATAAATATTCAGAAGTCATATATATATATACATATATATATATACATGAACATGGTATGTTCTTCCATCTGTTTATGTTTCCTTTATCTCTTTTTCCAGGTCTTTTACCTCTTTAGTTAAGTTTATTCCTAGTTATCTTAATTTTTTTGGTATGATGGTAAATGGGAATGTTTTTTTAGTCTCTCTTTCTGTAAGTTCACTACTGGTGTACAGAAATGCCATAGATTTCTTGGTGTTAATTTTGTATCCTACTACATTGCCGAATTCATTTATTAAGTCTAATAATTTTTTTATGGAGTGTTTAGGGTTTTCTATGTACAGTATCATGTCTTCTGCGAATAATGCCAGTTTTATATATTATTTTCCAATTTGGATACCTTTTATTTCTACTTTTTGTCTAATTGCTATGGCTAGCACTTCCATAACTATGTCGAACAGCAGTGGTGAAAGTGGGCATCCCTGTCTCGTTCCTGTTCTTAGGTTAAATGGTTTTAGTTTTTTTCCCCATGGAGTATGATGTTGGCTGTAGTTTTGTCATATAAGGCTTTTATTATGTTGAGATATGATCACTTTATTCCCATTTTGATGAGGGTTTTTATCAAGAAAGGGTGTTGGTTTTTTTCAAATGCCTTTTCTGCATCAATTGATATGACTGTGATTTTTATCTCTCAATTTGTTTATGTGATGTATCATGTTCATTGATTTGCGGATATTGTACCATCCTTGCATCCCCAGGATAAATCCTACTTGGTCATGGTGTACGATCTTTCTGATGTACTGCTGGATCTGATTTGCTAGAATTTTGTTGAGGATTTTGGCATCTATATTCATGAGGGATATTGGCCTGTAATTCTTTCATTGCATTGTCTTAAGCTGGTTTTGGTATTAGGGTAATGCTGGCTTCATAGAATTGAGCTTGAAAGTATTCCTTTCTCTTGAATTTTTTGGAATAATTGGAGGAGGATAGGCTTTAGTTCTTCCTTGAATGTTTGGTAAAACTCCCCTGTGAAGCCGTCTGGTCCCGGGCTTTTGTTTGCTGGGAGCTTTTTGATGACTGCTCCAATTTCTTCCATAGTTGTTGGCCTATTGAGATTTTTAGATTCTTCCTCATTGAGTTTTCTCAGAAAGGCATCTGGAAAGCCAGGAGTGGTTTGGGTCCCTGATCAGCTGAGCACAAACATCATTCAACTGGCTCTGGAGTGTCCGGTTGGGGGGAGATGGAAGGAGGTGGTGTATCTAAGCTTCCCTGGCTAGGCAAAGGGGCACTGGGTACTGCTTGAGACATGTATGGAGGTGGTAGAACTGGCAGGGCTTCCTCAGGGGGTTCCTGCAGAATAGGAGCCTTATTCTCCTTCTGAGGGGCCTGCCCTTTTTCCTTATATACACAAAACTGGATCCAAAGTGGCTTAAGCTCTGCTATTTCTAGCCACTGGTTAATATAAGGGAACTGGTCAGGATGACCTGGGTCTCCTGTGATAATTCTGTGAACATTCCTGATTGTGGGGACATCCAATGTGCCCTCCAGTGGCCATCCTACTCCAAAAGATGGCCAGTCTATTTCACACATCCTTTGTAAGTCCCAGGGGACTAGTTTTACCCTGTAGTCCCCAATAAACTCCTTTTAAAATTCCTTAACATACATTCTAAGACAGTAGAGTGTGAGGAGGAGCTATTACCCATGTTGCAGGGAGGGACTGGGTTGCCTCCTCTCTCTCTCTCTATTTTTTAAACACCTGAATAAAAGAACTAATAAAAATAAGGCTTATTTTCTAACTTCATTTGTCCTTGGGTGTGGACAGAAAATGACACTAATTAGATTTCTGTTATCAGTCTCCCTGAGTATATTGACATAAGCTATTTAACCTCTGTTTAGGGAGGCAAAATGCAAATCATTTACTCCCAAGTGTCCTTGGTTTAGGGAAGACAGGATTTACAAGATGGCTCCAATGTCCTTGATTTAGGGAAGACAGGATTTACAAGATGCCTTGATTTAGGGAAGACAGGATTTCTGCTCAGTTTCCCTATTCTACTTGTCCTGGCTTACTGGCCTGTCATCCAATTTTCTTTTAACATTTCTTTTTACCTTCCTCCATTACACCAAAGCCATACTTTCTTTCCAGTTAGTTCCTTAATTTTTAGGTGAACTAATAAAAGTAATTAACATTACTCAGATTAGCAATACATTCATATTTTTTAAGAGACACAAACAGAAATTTCACTAGCTAAACAATTTAAACCAATAACAGAGACATATTTAAACAAAGACAGATAACATTCCCCACTAAAAACTTTGAATCATCATGGAGACGTGGGAGAGGTTTAGAAGGGTGTTTTTTTTTTTTTAAACAAAACAGAAACAAACAAACAAAAACACTTTTACACTGCCACATTTACAGCACAGAATACCACTAAATCAGTTTCAATGGCGCAGAGATACAGAACAAGTCCCTGAACAGAGGCAGTAGAAAACTGCCTAGGAACACTTCTCTTCTACCTTTTTCAAAGGCAGGCCAGACTCAGACCCTTAGCCCTCAAGGGAAGTCCCAGAGATGGTGAATACCATCTAGAAGCTGTTCCTCCAGATGATCCAAGCTATCTTGAGGTAAATAATTACCTAGGTAGGGGCCAGCTACCTATTCTGTCCCCTAGGATTGGCCAGAACTTGGACCCGTTTCCATGGGGGAAAAACTTAGTTTCAGACATCTGAATTTGACTCCCCTTCCAGGAAGTGCCAGTAAGGTGTTTCCTGCCTCTTTTGGGTCTGCTGGAGCACAGTGTCTCTGCAGTCTCTCCAGGTGCCATGAGTTCAGGAACCTGCGAATATACTGGTGGCAAACCTTCCCAGAGCCCGAAGTGAGTGCCCTGAAATCCGATTTTGTCAGCAGTGACCTAAGAGCCAGCTCAACTGACGTTTCCTGGCCAATGCACCAAATGCTCTGGCAGAATGCATGGGAGAACGATCAGCCAGCACTCCGAGAAAGTTTAACCTTTATTTTGCAGATCTGCTAGTCCAGGGGAATTCCAAATCCAAAGCCTGAACTGAACTTGTGGGAAGGCTCTGGCCTATATATCTCCTCCTGTGGTCGGCCCCTGAGGGTCCCTGCAGCTCTGCCCAAGTCAGTCTTGGTGGGGCCTTGGGGGCATGCTCCACAGCTCTGTGCAAGCCAGCTGTGGCAGGGCCCTGGGGTTAGGCTCTGCAGCTCTGCCCAAGTCAGAGTGGGTAAGTAAGACTAAAGTTTTAACCAGACACTGAACTAGGTTGCAACTCCCTCCACCGCCACGCATTTTTCTTTTCATGCCACCCCCCCTTCAGCAGGAAGTAGCTAGAGCAGTCATCAACCTTATCCCTGTTGCAGAAGACCAAAGAAATACCAAGCATGCTTCTTAGAGAAAGGGAGGGACCCTGTTTATTAACACTATTGGACTCCAGGAATAATTTCCAGATCAGAGTGAAGAAACACGCAGAGGGTTTCACTTTTTTTCTTTTTTTTTTATTGCTTAAAATATTACAAAGAGTAGTACATTTGTCTCCTTTTTTTTCCCCTTTGACCTTCCCCCAGCCTCCCCTACCCCCCAGTGTCTTGTGTCCATTGGTTATGCTTATATGCATGCATAGAAGTCCTTCGGTTGATCTCTTACCCTTCGCCCAACCCGCCCCAGCCTTCCTGCTGTAGTTTGACAGTCTGTTTAATGCTGCTCTGCCTTTGTATCTATTTTGGTTCATCCATTTATAATGGTCTTTATTATCCATAAATGAGTGAGATAATGTGGTATTTTTCTTTCACTGACTGGCTTATTTCACTTAGCATAATGCTCTCCAGGTCCATCCATGCTGTGGCAAATGGTAAGAATTCCTTCTTTTTTTACAGCAGCATAGTATTCCATTGTGTATATGTACCACAGTTTTCTAATCCATTCATCCGTTGATCGGCACTTAAGCTGTTTCCAGATCTTAGCTATGGTAAATTGTGCTGCTATGAACATAGGGGTGCATATATCATTTCTGATTGGTGTTTCTATTTTCTTGGGTTATATTCCTAGAAGTGAGATCACTGGGTCAAATGGGAGTTCCATTTTTAGTTTTTTGAAGAAACTCCATACTGTCTTCCATAGTGGCTGCACCAGTCTGCATTCCCACCAGCAGTGCATGAGTGTTCCTTTTCCTCTGCATCCTCTCCAGCACTTGTCGTTTTTTGATTTGTTGATGATAGCCATTCTGACAGGTGTGAGGTGGTACCTCATTGTTGTTTTGATTTGCATCTCTCAGATGATTAGTGACTTTGAGCATGTTTTCATATGTCTCTTGGCTTTCTGAATGTCCTCTCTTGAAAAGTGTCTATTTAGGTCCTTTGCCCATTTTTTGATTGGATTGTTTATCTTCCTTTTGTTAAGTTGTATGAGTTCCCTATAAATGTTGGAGATTAAACCCTTATTGGTGATAAAATTGGCAAATATGTTCTCCCATGCAGTGGGCTTTCTTGTTGTTTTGTTGATGGCTTCTTTTGCTGTGCAGAAGCTTTTTATTTTGATGTAGTCCCATTTGTTTATTTTCTCTTTAGTTTCCAATGTCCTAGGACCGTGGTCAGCAAACTGTGGCTCGCGAGCCACATGCGGCTCTTTGGACCCTGGAGTGTGGCTTTTCCTAAGCCTTAGGAGTACCCTAATTAAGTTAATTACAATGTACCTACCTATATAGTTTAAGTTTAAAAAATTTGGCTCTCAAAAGAAATTTCAATCATTGTACTGTTGATATTTGGCTCTGTTGACTAATGAGTTTGCCGACCACTGCCCTAGGAGATGTATTGGTGAAGAAATTGCTTCAGCATATGTCTGAGATTTTGTTGCCTTTGGATTCCTCTAGTATTTTTATGGTTTCCCGTCTTACATTTAAGTCCTTTATCCATTTTGAGTTTATTTTTGTGTATGGTGTAAGTTGGTGGTCTAGTTTCATTTTTTTGCATGTATCTGTCCAATTTTCCCCAGCACCATTTATTGAAGAGACTGTCTTCACTCCATTGTATGTTTTTGCCTCCTTTGTCAAATATTAATTGAGCATATTGGTTTGGGTCGATTTCTGGGTTCTCTATTCTATTCCATTGATCTATATGTCTGTTCTTGTGCCAGTACCAGACAGTTTTGAGAACAGTGGCTTTGTAATACAGCTTAATATCTGGTATTGAGATCCCACCTACTTTGTTCTTCTTTCTCAGGATTGCTGCAGCTATTCGGGGTCTTATTTTATTTCAGATGAATTTTTGGAGAGTTTGTTCTAGGTCTGTGAAATATGCCGTTGGTATTTTAGTGGGGAGTGCGTTGAATTTATAGATTGCTTTGGGTAGTATGGACATTTTAATGATGTTGATTGTACCAATCCACGAACATTGTATGTTCTTCCATCTGTTTATGTCTTCCTCTATCTCTTTTTTCAACATTCTGTAGTTTTCTGAGTAGAGGTCTTTTACCTCTCTAGTTAAGTTTATGCCAAGGTATCTTAATTTTTTTTGGTGTGATGGTAAATGGGATTGCTTTTTTAGTCTCTCTTTCTGTAAGTTCACTATTGGTGTATAGAAATGCCATAGATTTCTTGACGTTAATTTTTTATCCTGCTACATTGCCGAATTCATTTATTAAGTTTAATAGTTTTTTGATGCAGTCTTTAGGGTTTTTTATGTACAATATCATGTCATCTGCGAATAAGGACAATTTTACTTCTTCTTTTGCAATTTTGATGCCTTTTATTTCTTCTTCTTGTAGAATCACAATGGTTAATACTTCCAGTACTATGTCAAACAGGAGTGGTGAGAGTGGGCATCCCTGTCTTGTTCCTGTTCTTAAGGGAAATGGTTTTAGTTTTTGCCCATTGAGTATGATGTTGGCTGTGGGTTTGTCATATATGGCTTTTATTATGTTGAGGTATGATCCTTCTATTCCCACTTTTCTGAGAGTTTTTATCAAAAATGGGTGTTGGATTTTGTCAAATGCTTTTTCTGCATCAATAGATATGACTATGTGGTTTTTTTTCTTTCAATTTGTTTATGTGATGTATCATGTTTATTGATTTGCGGATATTGTACCAACCTTGCATCCTTGGGATAAATCCTATTTGGTCATGGTGTATGACCTTTCTGATGTACTGCTGGATCTGATTTGCTAGGATTTTGTTGAGGATTTTGGCATCTATGTTTATGAGGGATATTGGCCTGTAATTCTCTTTCATTGTGTTGTCTTTATCTGGTTTTGGTATTAGGGTGATGCTGGCTTCATAGAATGAGCTTGGCAGTGTTCCTTCCTCTTGAATTTTTTGGAATAGTCTGAGGAGGAAAGGTTTCAGTTCTTCCTTGAATGTTTGGTAAAACTCCCCTGTGAAGCCGTCTGGCCCTGGGCTTTTGTTTGCTGGAAGCTTTTGATTACTTTTCAATTTCTTCCATAGTTATTGGCCTATTGAGATTTTTAGATTCTTCCTGATTGAGTTTTGGAAGGTTGTATTTTTCTAGGAATATGTCCATTTCCTTCAGGTTGTCTAGTTTGTTGTAGTATAGTTGTTCATAGTATTTTTTAAACAATTTTTTGTATTTCTGTGGGGTCTGTTGTTATTTCTCCTCTATCATTTCTGATTTTGTTTATTTGGGTCCTCTCTCTTTGCTTCTTGGTGAGCCTGGATAGAGGTTTATCAATCTTGTTTATCCTTTCAAATAACCAGCTCTTGGTTTTGTTGATCTTTTGTATTGTTTTTTTTTGTCTCTATTTCATTTATTTCTGCTCTGATCTTTATTATTTCCTTCCTTCTTCTTACAGTGGGCTTTCCTTATTGCTCTCTTTATAACTCTTTGAGATGTACGGTTTGGTAATTTATTATCTTGGTGTCTTGTTTTTTGTAGTAGGCTTGTAGAGCTATGAACTTCCCTCTCAAGACTGCTTTTGCTGTGTCCCATAGGTTTTGGATTGTTGTGTTTTCATTGTCATTTGTTGCCATGATGTTTTTTATTTATTTTTCTATCTCTCTGGTCACCCTGTCATTGTTTAATAGCATGCTATTTAGTCTCCATGTGTTTGATTTTTTAATTGTTTTTATTGTAGTTAATTTCCAGTTTTATGCCATTGTGGTCTGAGAAGATGCTTGATATGATTTCTAGCTTCTTGAATTTGAAGACTTTGCGTGTGACCCAATATATGGTCTATCTTTGAAAATGACCCATGTGCACTTGAGAAGAATGTATAGTCTGTGGCTTTGGGGTGAAATATTCTGAAGATGTCAATTAATTCCATCTGATCTAGTGCATCATTTAGGATTGATGTTTCTTTGCTGATTTTTAGTTTAGAGGATTTGTCCAATGGTGATAGTGGTGTATTAAAGTTCCCTACTATGATTGTATTGCTGTCAATCTCTCCCTTGATCTCCTCCAGAAGTTTTTTTTCATGTATTTGTGTGCTCCTATATTGAGTGCGTATATGTTTACCAGAGTTATTTCTTCTTGTTGGATTGCTCTCTTTAGTATTATGAAGTGGCCTTCCTTATATCTTTTTAGGTCCTTCACTTTGAGATCTAATTTGTCAGATATAAGTATTGCTACCCCAGCTTTTTCTTCATTTCCATTCTCCTGAAAATCCTTTTTCCATCCCTTCACCATCAGTCTGTGTGGGTCTTTTTTTCTGAGTTGTGTTTCAGCAGATGTATGGGTAATATTTTCTTATCCACTCAGATAAGAAATAATGACAGAAAACTTCTGAGATTGACAGCAATACAATCATAGTAGGGGACTTTAATACCCCACTATCACCATTGGACAGCAGATATATGGGTCATGTTTTCTTATACACTCAGTTACCCTATGTCTTTTGATTGGGGCATTTATTCCAGTTACATTTAAAGTTATTATTGATATATAATTGTTTGTCACCATTTTTATTCTTTACCCCTGTGTTCCTTCTTCATTTCCTATTTTTTTTTCTTTTTATAGCAGACCCTTTAGCATTTCTTGCATTGCTGGTTTGGTGGTAATAAAATCCCATCGTCCTTTTTTTTGTCTGAGAAGCTCCTGATTTCACCCTCAGTTTTGATTGATAGCCTTGCTGGGTACAGTATTCTTGGATTCAGACCCTTCCTTTGCAAGACTTTGTATATTTCATTTCATTCCCTTCTTGCCTGATGTGTTTCTGTTGAGAAATAAATCGCTAGTCTGATGGGGAATCCTTTGTAGGTAACTTTCTGTCTCTCTCTGGCCGCTTTTAAGATTCTTGCTTTGTCATTGGTGTTTGCCAATTTAATTATAATGTGCCTTGGCATCAATCTTTTGGGGTTCATTTTGTTTGGGACTCTGTGAGCTTTTTGGATTTGTGTGAGTTTTTTCTTCCCTAGATCAGGGAAGTTTTCTGTCATTATTTCTGCAAACAGGTTTTCTATTCCTTGCTCAGTTTCCTCTCCTTCTGGCACCCCTATTATGCGGATGTTGTTTCGTTTCGTGTTCTCCCAAAGTTCTCTTAGGCTCTCCTTCTGCTTTTAAATTTTTTTTTTCCCAGAAGCTGCTCTGCTTGGGTATTTTTTCCTACCTTGTCTTCTAGCTCACTGATGCAGTCTTCTGCTTCTTTTAGTCTCCTGTTGATGCTTTCTGTTGAGTTCTTTATAGCAGTGATGTCATTTTTCATTTCTTCTTGTTTCTTCCTCAGTTCCTCTTGGTTCTTACACATATTGTTGAATTTGTCTTCCATTCTTTTCATCCACCTTATGGCCATTTCTCTGAATTATTTCTCTGACAGGTTGCTTGCCTCCATTTCATTTACTTGCTTTTCTGGTGATGTCTGTTTTTCTTTCATATGTCGGCTGTTTCTTTTTCTCCACATGATATCTCTTCTCCAGTTGTTTGGTCATGTAGTTCTCTCTCTGCTGCGTTGATTTAAAGGCACAAAATACAACACAACAAGGCAAAATGCACAAAGCACTGAATACAAATGTATTCCTGATACTAATAACCCCAAATAAAGGTGACCACCAGAGAATAGAGAATTAGTGGATAAGAAAGAAAGAAGAAGAGAAAAAGGAAAAAAAGGAGTGCAAAAATGAAATTGGGAAAAGGAAAGAAAAAGTAAGAGAGAAAAGAAAGAGAATAAAATAGAAGAGGGGAAGAAACTATTTATATGGGGAGAAAACTCTGATAGAACAGCCACTAATCCCAACAAATTCTAGCAGCAGATAGCTAGAGATGAATGCAAACTACAAACAACAACTAATATCAAGTGTGCTGAGGGAAAAGAGAAGCAAATAATAACAGAAAAAAAACAACAAAAAAGAAAAAGAAAAAGGGAAACAATCTCACAAACAAGCATAAAAACTCCAATATAATCAACAATCAAGCAAACAACAACAAAACGACAGTGAAGAGAAGAGAGAGGTGTATATGGGCTTAGAGCATGGGATTGGAAATTAGATATATAAGTAGGGTGAAATTTTAACAAGGGGTAAAAAGAAGGAATAGGGAAAATGTAAAGCAGGAATAGGCTAAGAGAAACAGGACAACAAAAGGGGAAAAGTGAGGAAGAGAGTTTTGGCATAAAGGTAAAGTTGATATAGAGTAAAATGATTCTAAAGGAAAGATGAAAACAGAATGTAGAACACTAATCCCAAAATAAAATAAAGAGAAAATAAAATGACACTTTAAAAAAAAGGTAAAATGGTAGTAGTAATAATATTGGTTAAAAATAAAAATGTAGTAATTAAAAAGGTGAAATCAGGTGAGGAAAAAAAATTTACTTCCTTAAGTAAAAGGTGAAAAAAATAAAAATGTGCAGTAGTGAAGGTCCTTCACTTCCTCTACTCTTCTGTTTGGCATGCCTTAGTCCTGTCAGGTATTCAGGAGAGTGTTGAAGTTCCCTGCGATACACTGTTCCTCCGTGTTGTAAACCACAGTCCTGATTTTAAAGCAGGCCGTATTTGTTTCCAATACTGCCTTTATTTGTCTTTACAGAAGAGTCAGTTTGTGGTTCAGCCCCTGGGTGTCAGTGTTTCTGGATTGACCTCCAAGGCTATAAGTCCTCTCTAGCCAGTATTTAGGTTTTGTTTTCCCTATCGCACTTAATACTGGTTTGGGAGAGTCGACTGCCCCAGAGCTGGTTCCTTGATCGTTACTTCCCACTCTGATTCCCAGGTTCCACAAAAACAACTTTCCCCTGCAGTCTCTGTGAGTTACCCCAATTGGGCGATCCTATGTATTGGGTTTAATAATCAAAAGCAAAGATTTAAGGAGAGAAAAAAAGAGCCAGAGTAAGTGCAGGAGCTCGCAACCCTCCACCATCTAGCTCTGTGCACAATTCTCCCAAAGTCTCTTCCACACGTCCCCTCTCCCTTGGCACTAAGCAGCCGGCACACTGACAAAATCTGAGTCTGCCTTTTTGCAGCCAGTCTAGCTATGGGCTGATTTTTAGAGTTCCCTTCTGTCAGCAGTCCTGCGGGACCCTTTCCACACTCGTGGATCATGCTGGCCCTAACGGCTGCGGACTTTGTGGGGCGCAGACTTCCCCCTCGTGCATTCCTCTCTTCAACCTAGATTACAAATCACACCTTTATCTAGGCGAAATCTGACCTTTCCGTGAGGAGGAGCAGGGCTCGTCTGAATCTATGTATTCGTACTGCTTGAGATCAGGTGTTCCTGGGTTCGTAGCTGGTCCCTGGGTGCCATGGTTGCAGGGTCTCTGGATGTATATGCTTCTGATATCAGTCACTCAAGATGGCGCGGTCTCCGCGGCTGAGCCAGCCGCTCTGGGAGAGATTTCAGCAGCAGTGGAGGCTGCCTGGTTAGGGGAGCCTGATCCGGTAGTCTCCAACAGTCCCCTGAAGTATAGCTATCGCTCACCCACAAATTTACACTCTCTGTACGTCCACACACTCTCCTTTCATTCTCTCCCTCTCACACTGTCTTGCAGTCTGCCTTCTGGTTGGCAGCCATCTTCCAGGGCTTCACTTTTTATAACCTTCTGGGGTCTTTGTCTTTCAGATATGGTTCTGTCCTCTTTCATGGGCTTGCAGGAAGGCCCCAGGTTTTGGAGGTCCCCAGGCCATATTCAATGATCTGTCCTGGGGCCAGCGATAACAACCTCCCCCCCCCCCCCGCCCCAGGGCAGTGCATGGTTCACAGTTTTCATGGCCTGACATGCCTTGCAAGATCAGTTTCCTCCTCATTTCCCCTCCCCCGCTTTGTCCCACAAACTTCTTTTAGCCTTGTGGAGCAGCGACCACGGGATGTTATCGTGAACAGGGGTGATGACCACTCTTAACTACTTCCTGCTGGAAAGGGACAATGACCAAGGGGTTAGCATTACGCTTCTTCCTCTCAGAGGGGTTTGTAGGGAGTTCTTCTGGTTGCAGGCAGGCAGAGGTAAGCAGTGGTCCCATACACGTAGGATGTTCCTGCAGGGGCACCAGGGATAGGTGGTGTTTTCAGCCTTGGAGGTAGAGTTGCATAGTTCATCTGGGAGGTGACCTGTTGGATGTTGGCCCTGTGTACTGCTGAAACAAATAGGAGCAACATTAGTTAGCTGCACATTGGCTGTGACAGGTCCTATTATTATTTTTTTTTCCATCCAATACAATCCCCCCCCCCCCCCCATGTGCATTTGGTAGTAGAGTCGTAACATGCCGCAGGCTGATAAGTATAGCTAACAAAAATCTGGCTTGATTGGGTTTTCTTGTGGACTACACAGTCTAGCATATTTGGGTAGAGAGTTTCTAAGCAAGGAGCAAAGGATGGCATGACAATGTGTAATCCAACAATTTATGACAGAGCCTTTGTTTCCTTGCTGTGTGGGGAGCAGTAATTTTATGGTGCTCCTGTGTCCCAGCAAGAACAGATGAGTTCTCCTGGTACTAGTCTCGGATTCCACTGGCACTCATAAAAAGACAAAATAAGAATTATTAGATAAAACCTGTGATTATCCAGAAATACTAGAGCATGTTACGTTAGGAGGAGATAAGAAAGATTAGTGTTAGGGAGAATTCAGCAGGGTGTTATCTGAATTCCTTGGAGCAGGTTGCTCGGCAGGTTCTGCTGTCTTCTTGAGGGTGATCCACAGGGGGTGTTTCTGGTCAGAGGTCACCTTCCATTCAGACTGGATGTCACTCGGCTGGTGGGCTGCCTTCACCAGGGAGTGGTGGATCCAGGTGTTTAGTCCTGCAACCTTAAGAGCTGTGGGGGTGGTTAATATTACTGGATAGGGTCCCTTATAGGTAGGCTTGAGGGGCTCCTTTTTCCAATCCTTTACCCAAACCTGGTCTCCAGGTTTATAAGGATGTACAGCTGTTCCTAGAGAGATGGGTAGTTGCTAAATAACCAACCTGTGGACCTCAAAGACAGTTTTTCCAAGTCCTTGTAATTGTTTCTGGATTTCTAAGTTCCCTATTTCCCCAAAATCTCCCTTTGGCTGAATTAAGGGAGGGGGTATACCGTATAGAATTTCAAAGAGAGAGAAACCTACCCTGACCCTTGGGGCACAGCATACCCACAGGAGTACAAGAGGCAAGATATATGTCAGGGTAAGGTTATCTCTTGGCATAGCTTAGCCATAGCCTGCTTTAGAGTCCGGTTCATGCTCTCCACTTTCCCTGAACTCTGAGGCCTGTAAGCTGTATGTAGATTCCATTTAATTCCTAAAGCCTTGGCTACCTGTTGTACTATTTCTGCTACAAAGGCTGGGCCATTATCGGACCCTATGGTCAGAGGCATTCCATACCGTGGAATTATATCCTTCAGCAATGCCTTAGTGACTTCTCTCGCCTTTTCAGTGCGAGTGGGATATGCCTCGACCCAACCTGAAAAGGTGCAAACAAAGACTAGCAGGTATTTATTCTATCTGCTAGGCCCTATTTCTGTAAAATCTACTTCTAAGTCCTCAAAAGGAGCTTGCTCATAGTGTTGGACTCCTATTGGTCCCACAGGACCCTGTTTAGCATTGTTCTGAGCACAGAGGAGGCAACACTGAGAGACTGAGGTACACAAGGAGGGTAGACGGGCAATTAGGTAGTACCTGCCTAACAAAGCTTCTATGGCAGCCTTTCCTAAATGAGTGAGTTCATGCTACTGGAGGACTACCTTATGGGCTAACTGTTCTGGGACATAGACCCTATGATCTGGGAGTATCCACCAGCCTTCCTTTGTTCTCTTACCCTCTTCTTGCTGGGCCCATTTCTCTTCCTGAGTCGTGTATTTTGGAGGTTCAGGTAATTTGGGGGTCAACATGATCCCTGCCGGTACTGCTTGTTCTTTAGCAGCCAGCTTGTCTGCGGCATCAGCATGCTGGTTTCCTTCTGATACTGAGTCATTCAAGCATGAGTCAGCCAGTGCTGCCCCCTTGCTTCCGTCAGGGTGACAACAGCATGAGGTACTTCTACATTTAAGTTTTGTCCTAAGGTAAGCTTATCCGCTTCCTTGACTAATAATGCCGTGGCTGCAAGGGCTCTGAGGCACGGGGGACCACCCAGAGGCAACTGGGTCAATCTGCTTGGAGAGATAGGCTACAGTCTTTGCCAGGGTCCAAACTCCTGGGTTAGAACTCCTAGGGCTACCCTGCTATTCTCGTGAACAAAAAGATTAAAGTCTTGGGTCACATCTGGTAGCCCTAGTGCCGGGGCCTCAGTGAGCTTTGCCTTTATGGTGACGAAGGCTTTCTCCTGTTTAAGACCCCAGTTGATAGGTGCCTTCTCTTCTCCTCTTAAAGCTTCATAGAGAAGCTTGGCCAGGTCTGAAAACCCTGGGATCCAAATTCAACAGAATCCTGCCATTCCCAGGAATTCCTGAATCTGCTGCTGGCTGCAAGAGACTGGGATGGCACATACTGCCTGCTTTCTTTCAGTCCCTAGCCTTCATTTCCCTTGGAATTGGATATTAGCGGATTTTAACAGGCTGTGCCACAGGCTTTAACTTGAATAGCACCGGGCCTGGAGGATTCCCTTCTGCCCAGACCAGTGAGAATTCTTTCTCTAATTCAGTTTCTAATGGTGAGGACTTTGTCTGGGGGGTATAAAGTCTCCATTCTTCCTCCCTCAGCACTGCTAAGGACAGGATCATTGGGGAGGTCTCTTCACCTAGGCGAAGCTGTGCTGAGCCATCTGGAGCAAAAGTGGTTTCTGCTCCCATTTTGGCTAAAAGGTCTCTGCCCATTAGAGGGACCAGGCAATCTGGCAAATACAGGAATTCATGAACCACCTGGTGGCTGCCTAACTCACATCGGTGGGGGCTGCAGAACAGTCTGCAGCTGTGGTACCGGTAGCTCCAATCATGGTGACTTCCTGTCCTGAGATGGGAACTACCTTCTGAGTAACTACTGAGTGCTCTGCCCCTGTATCAACCATAAAGTTCACAGTCTGGCCCCTGATTTTCATTTCAACCAGGAGCTCATGGGGGCTCAGTTGGGAAGAACCCAGTCTGTCCTAGTCAGAGTCAGCCTTTGCCAGTCCGATGAGGTCTACCTCATGCGGCTCTGGCCGATAGTGGCTGGGTGGTTTGGATAGCCTTGCCAGCTTCTTCTGGCCTACTCCTGCCCTGCCTGCCTCTTCACTCCTGCTACTAAAACTTTACTCTGTCCCTTCTTACACACGCAGAACTGGACCCAAAGCAGCAGGTTTGAGCAATTTCTAACCAGCTGTCTATATAAGGGAACTGACCTGGGTGACCTGGGTCTTCTGTGATAATTCTGTGAACATTCCTGATCGTGGGGACATCCCATGTGCCCTCTGGTAGCCATCCTACTCCAGAAGATGGCCAGTCTATTTCACACATCCTTTTTTAACTCCCAGGGGACTAGTTTTACTGTGTAGTCCCCAACAAACTCTTTTTTAAAATTCCTTAACATACATTCTAAGACAGTCAAGTTTGAGGAGGAGCTATTACCCATGTTGCAGGGAGGGACCAGGTTGCCTCTTCTTTAAAAAATATCTGAATAAAAGAACTAATAAAAATAAGGCTTATTTTCTAACTTCATTTGTCCTTGGGTGTGGACAGCAAAGGACACTAATCAGATTGACATAAACTATTTAACCTCTGTTTAGGGAGGCAAATGCAAATCATTTACTCCCAAGTGTCCTTAGTTTAGGGAAGTCAGGATTTACAAGATGGCTCCAATGTCCTTGATTTAGGTAAGACAGGATTTAAGGATTTAGGGAAGACAGGATTTCTGCTGTTTCCCTATTCTACTTTTCCCAGCTTACTGGCCTGTCATCCATTCAACTTTCTTTCAACATTTCTCTTTACCTTCCTCCATTACACCAAAGCCATGCTTTCCAGTTAGCTAGAACTCTTAGCCTTAATTTTTAGGTGACATGTAAATAATTAACATTCCTCAAATTAGCAATACATTCATATTTTTTTAAGAGACACAAAGAGAAATTTCACTAGCTAAACAATTTTAAACAAACAACAAAGACACATATTTAAACAATAAAGACAGATAACATTCCTCATTAAAAACTTTGAATCACCACAGAAACTGGGGAGAGGTTTAGAAGGGTTTTCTTTTAAAAAAACAACAAACAGAAACAAACATAAAAACACTTTTACACCGGCGCGTGCCACATTTACACCACAGAATACCACCAAATAAGTTTCAATTGTGCAGAGATACAGAACAAGTCCCTGAACAGAGGCAGTAGAACACTGCCTAGGAACTCTCCTACCTTTTTTTTAAAGACATGCCAGACTCAAACCCTTAGCCAGTCCGAGTTTTGACCTCCCTCCTGGAAGTCCCAGAGATGGTGAATACCGTCTAGAAGCCATTCCTCCAGATACAGGACAAGTCCCTAGTACACAAACATAGACAGAAATCCTCACTAAGTGGGCTGATTCCTCCTGTGACAGAGAGCAAATGTCTCCAAGAAAACCACCTCAACAGTGCTGCCCGAGACCTTCGCAGACCACCACGCGTTCAGCCCTCAGCAAATCAAACGTTTTAACCAGATGAGCAAACAGAAAATCAAAATAGCTTTCATTTTCACACAGACCAGTTAATCAGCAAATATCCGTACTCACACTCTCTCATACTAGTCCAGACTGGAGCTGAGCAGATAATGCCCAACTCCCCAGATGGGCATGGGGGCACTCCTGGCACCCACGCCCTAGACCAGAATTCTTGACCGACATCTTGGTGAGAGTTAAGGCTGCGTCCAGCCCCCCTTCTTGGTAGCAAATTGGCTAGTCCCACACACAAACAAACAGAAGAGTGAACCCATAATTCCTTAATCGAATCTGAATCCACTCACCTCCTGAGTCCTGATTCCTGATTACCTGATGAAGTCCTATGACTTCTGGGGAGGTGATCAAGCTCCCCCTTCCACTCACTTGGAGTGGGCCTGACTGACTGGGACCCCTACCTTACTGATTCTGACAGGTTCAAAGGTGTCCGTCCACTTTCTCCTGATGCCAGCCGGGTCCTGGGCTGAGGTCCGGGAGCACCTGGAGTTCCCCCCAGTTCAATTCTGCTAAAATTAGCAGCACGCGCCTTCCAGAGGCCTGTCCCGCTCCCCTGGGCCTGAAACCCTGTCCACTCACCCGAGGCAAGAGCCAAATGCGGTTAGCTTCTCGGTCAGGGAACCATATGTTACAGAAGAGCAAAGAAATACCAAGGACGCTTCCTAGAGAAAGGGAGGGACCCCATTTATTAACACTAGTGGACTCCGGGAATAATTTCCAAATCAGAGTGAAGTAACACGCAGAGGCTTTGCTTTTTATAACCTTCTGGGGTCTTTGTCTTGCAGATATGGTTCTTCCCCCTTTCATGGGCTTACAGGAAGGCCCCCAGGTATTGATCTGTCCTGGGGCCAGCGATGACAACCTTCCCCTCTCCCCCAAGGCAGTGCATTGTTCACAGTTTTTATGGCCTGACACACCTTGCAAGACCAGTTTCCTCCTCAGAACTGCACAGCTATTGTAATTGAGCAGAATTCCTGCATTGTTCTTCTTTTTTAATTTCATGTTTTAATTATAGTTTACATTCAATATTATTTTGTATTAGTTTCAGGTGTACAGTATAGTGGTTAGATAATCATATACTTTACAAAGTGTTCCTCCCAAGTTTTCTGGTACCCACCTGGCACATGTAGTTATTATAATATTACTAGTAGCCCGGTACACAAAATTCATGCACTGGGGTAGGGGGGGAGAAGGGGCCCCTCAGTCTGGCCTTCACCCTCTCCAATCTGAGACCCCTCAGGGAATGTCCAACTACCTGTTTGTGCCTGTTGGGAGCCGGTCCATCCTTGCTGCTTGACACAGTTGCTGCAGAGAAGAAACAGCTGCACAGCATATGTTTCAAGGGACCTGGCGTATATAGCATACTGTTCTTAATATGTTTGCTCCCTTTAGCGCTATGTGTTTTAACCAAGGTCACCTCTCTGAGAAAGGTTGTTTTCCCAGGTGGGGATTTTTCCCTGAGGTTAGGGAGGGGATACAACCCCTTAATTAAGTGCCAGGTGGGTAGTTAAGCTACATAATCTTTACTCCCTGGAATGGAGATAAGAAACGCCCTAACCTTTGTAATAGAAATTGACAGGATTAAAATCGGCTGGTGGGTGCTGGCACCCAAAGTGCACATTCCTCCTCTACAGTCGCCCCGACTATCCCACTGTTTCACTGAGAGGACAGAATTCCTCTCTGCCTCTGGGCTCTTGATCTTGAATGCTGACCGAAGGCACCTCAGAGAGGGCCGCCCGCGCCCACCAGGTGTGTCTGTCTGCACCTGCTCCTGCCTCAGCACCTGCATTAACCCCCCAGAGGTGATCTCGTAGCTGCACTGGCCTCCGTGGGAACAGGGCATCACCACTCCGCCCTCTCACTGTCATCTCACAGGCGCCCACTCTCAGCACCCAGAACACCCAGACACTCTCCAAAGGACGTGAGCGCATCAGAGGGGATGTGTGCACATCCTGTGGGGGTGTTAGGCATGCCGGGTTGATGGAAGTGCGGTGGAGAGGTGGGGGGAACTTGTGCATGCCTTGGTTTGCAACTGTTGCAGGCGCGAGAGGGTGACAGTGTGCTGGGGGATGTTCGCACGCCAGGGGGGTATGTGCACACCAGAGGCCTCTGGCTTTGCAGATCCGCAAACCCCCGTGGTGCGGCCAGGAGGATGTCAGTCTGGCCCGCCACGGTGGCTGTCCCTGCGATCCTGCACCTTCTGGGCCAGGAGGCGGATCTTGCGCAGTCACTCCTGGGTCCTGATGGCTGCCTCCCCGCCGTGAAGGGTCACGGATCCGAGTCTCGGGACCATGCACAGCCTCAAGCACTGACCCCCACCCGGCAGGGTCACAGATTCGGGTCCCGGACTGCAGACAGCCTCTCGTGCTGCCCCCCTGCCCACCAGGTCACAGATCCGGGTCCCGGGACCACAGACAGCCTCAAGCACTGCCCCACGCCCTGCAGGGTCACTGATCCGGGTCCCGGACTGCGGACAGCCTCCCGCGGTGCCCCCCGTCTGGCAGGGTCACAGATCCGGGTCCCAGACCACAGACAGCCTTGCTTGCTGCTGCCCCGCCTTCAGTATGCAAATTAGCCGCCATCTTGTTGCTTCAGGGTGGGGGTCCCCACTGGGGTGCCTGGCCAGTCTGGGTGAGGGGCTGAGGGCTGTTTTCAGGCTGGCGGGTGACTGAAGCTCCAAACCTCTCCTTTTTTTCTTTTTTTTAAATTCTGGCATTTATTTACCTTCTATGCCTGTCACTGGAGCTGAGAGCCGGCTTTCTCTCTGAGGCTCGGCTGCTGAAAGCAGGTTTCTGGCCTTTGTTTACCTTCTGTATTCAAACAATGTTGTGGTCTTGCTGGCTGAAGCCTGGCTGACTGAAAGGAGGTTTCTGGGGTTTTGTTTAGCTTCTATATTTATTACAATGTTTCAAATTGCAAGCTCAGAGGCCGGCTGTCAGGGCCAGCCTGACAGGGTTGAGCCGGGCTGAGGCAGGGAGGTGGGAATTGAGAAAAGAAAGAAAGACAGGAAAGCGGGATCAGGAGGACCCCAGTTCTCTTGATGAACTGAAGCAACTTTATTAGCCACACAATACTATTTATACATAACACACTGAATAGGAGGTCTATCAAGAGGAATGTATTCTTTGTTCCTCTTAATCTCTAAGCGAAGGACACAGCAGAAGGACAAGTTCTCAGTACAGTATATCTCAGTAAATAATTACAGACTTCTTGGTAAGCTATGAAAGGCTCTACAAATGTTGCTCTTATTCTACTGATAAACGCCATCCAAACAAGTCTGGGAAAACTGTGTGAGTGAGAATCCCAGCCTTGCTAGCCCCTACAGGTGCAAGGACCTTGCCAGCTTACATCTGGCCCCCAACAGCCGGCAAGGCAGGCGGGGAAGCTTGGCTTCCTCCGTCACTGAAGCAAGCAAGCCTCCCTGTTCGCTTCTAGCTGCCTGGCTGCTGGCCGCCATCTTGGCTGGCAGTTAATTTGCATATCTCACTGAGTAGCCAATGGGAAGGGTAGCGGCCGTACGGCTAATTACCATGTTTCTCTTTTATTAGATAGGATTGACTATATTCCCTGTGCAGTACTTTACATCCTTGTGATCATTTTGTAGCTATCAATTGGTACTGTTCTTTATAGCTTTTTATTATTTCTAAGGACTTAAAACCATCTTAAAAATACTTTATTTCATCATAAAATCAATCAATATCTAATTCCACTTATTTAACCCAGTAAGACATTTAAACAATTACATTTCTCATTTTGCTTAATCTGAACTTGTGCTAATGCTAGAATTTGCAAATATTGTGCAATGACTCATAATTTAACATTTAGGTATATAATTTCTATCAATTTTCTTTTAAATTAATTCAAACTCTATACTATCTTCTATTGAAGTGAATTTATTTAGATATCATAGAAAGAAGATTAGAGTTGGAGTCAGAAAACCCACATCCAAATATCAAATTTTCTACATATTTCCCATGTTATCATGTCATCTCAATGTCATCTCAGTTCAATTCTATGTAAAGCAAGGATAATCCTACTCTGTCCTTCATAAAATTGCTGTGAAAATTGAAATCAATGATGTATGTGAAAGCCCCTAGTAACAGAAATGTTTTATAAGAATGATACATGTTAATATTTTTACCTTACACCTAAAATATGGAAGCACAATGCATCCATTAACATCCAGCATTTCTTCTGTTTCATTTTCTATCACCACCACCACCTGGCTCAGGTAAGATAAGTCATTATGTTAACTGATCTATTATAAGCTTTTGATTTCATAGAAGTTGTCCATTGGTTAAATTGCATGATCCTGGTATAGATTTTCAGCTATTCATGTCCCTTCAAAGCCTTGGTCATAGTATGTTACTAACAATTTGAGAGGGCAGGAACAATATTTTCACAGATCAGTTTTAATAGTAATCCCATATGGTATGAGATGAAACTTTTTTCTAGCCCCCTTCTTTATCTATGTCCAAATAATTTGATGAAGCTTTTAGATGGATTAAAGATCTTTTTTAATACTGTGAATATGAAATAGTCTCAAGGAAAAAAAAATGGACCTAGCATCTGATTACCATAAAAAAGAATCAGTCAACAAAAATAATGTTAGAGTAAAAAAATCATGATTTAGCCATATTCATTATTCAAATTAAAGATATTAAATAACACCAATCTAGAGGCTAGTTTAGTTCCTTTGTGGTACATTGTGTGGTTAATTTCCATGTAAGGAAGTAGGAGTACTTAAGGTTAACTGTTTCCACAGGAATCATGGTAAGGTTGTTCAGACCAGACAATTAATAATGCCTTCCCTTTGACATTTTCTAGACCTCAGTCATCTCTTCCATGATCTATGGCATGGAACTGTAGGGGTTTAACCAAGGAGGAAGATCCAAAGCTGTTACCACAGGAAAACGTGGCCCCAGCCAGGTTCCACATTTAGTGAGAATGGAATTTTTTTGAGAAGGGTTCTTCAAGCCTTCACAAAGAAATGTCAGCTTTGCCACCTATGTGTCTGGTGTCTGATGAATTAGGATGTCCCTTCAAGCAGCAGTAGAGGCTCTGTTCTCCAGGCATTTGCCAAAGAATATTGGCTTGAAATATCTGCTCAGTGTTGCTATAAGCCTATGGAAACAAATGATATTTCAGAAAGATATTGCTCAAAGTCCCTTATATAGATAGAAATTCATGTAATATATTCCTTTTGGCATTTAGTACCAAGGAAATGTCTGTTTTACTTTATGAATTGCCATGTTTTTATTTCATAAAATAGAAGTATAAAACAAATCTATCTGCTGTCAAAGGTATATTTAGAGGTATATTTAGTAGTGAATTATAAAATCATAACCTGCAATTTTAATTTCATTCCCCTTTCTCACTCTATGGTGTTTGGTTTTCATTCAAATGTTCTTAGTATATGTAAATGTAATAGAAGGCAGCAGGAAAAGAGGAAGACTAAATATGAGATGAACTAACTCCATAAAAGAAACCATAGGCAAGATTGTACAGGAGCTGAGCAGGTCTATTGAGGATAGGACACTGTGGATGTTCCTCATTTACACAGTTTCCAGTTGTTAGAGCCAACTCAATGGCACATAACACACATGTAAATGTACACACACATACATCATCATCATCATCATTTAATAAATTTTTCAAAGTAAAATATAAATAAATAAATGAATCTTACAATTTCAAACCTTTATCATACATGGAATAGCAAGGGCTGAAAACATAAGAACAATGTATATATTATTTGAGTTAAAAATATTCTCAATATCTCCTGAAAGCAAACCCCTAAATGTAACTTGACTAATTCCTACTCATTACTCAAGAGTCATCTTTATAGTTATCATTTCCTAGAAACTTGTCAAATCCCCAAAACTCTAGCCATAGTGAAACTCCTGCCCTGTAGCTCATGGAGTCTGCCATGACCTAGACAGTTGGCTGTGAACTGAGATCAGAAACTCTATTTTATTTCTAAAGCCCCAACCCCTATCATAGGCACTGGTATGTAATAATGACATCAAAATATGTATAGAATAAATATAAAAATAGATAACACCAGTTCTCTTAATTGTAGGAAGCAACATTGCAAAGAAGATAATAGCTAGAGACCAAAATCTGGTTTTAAAAGTTAAATTATGAAATTATACAATGAAATAAGTAAGCTCCTTTGTATATTGTTCAAACATCAATCTCAATCATGCTTATTTAAAGAGAATTGGTATGATTATTAAGTAGTACAATTCACATCTACATTAGTAAAAGATATAAGAGCTAACTAGAAAAGAAATATATATATTAAACATTAGAGGCCCAGTGCACAAAATTTGTGCACGGGTAGGGTCCCTACACCTGGCTGGCGATCAAGGCCAATTGGGGCCTTCTGGCTGCCAGTAAGGGCCTTCCTTCATTCCACACCGCCCCCTGCTGGTCAGCACACATCATAGCAAGGGGTCAAACTCCTGGTTGATCGAACTCCTGAAGGGGGAAATTTGCATATTAGCCTTTTATTATATAGAATGATTATCCTTTAATTTAGAATCTATATATAGAAAAGGCTAATATGCAAAGTGTCCCCTCAGGAGTTTGACCAGGAGACTGGGAGTTTGATTGCTCGCTATGACATGCGCTGACCACCAGGGGGTGGCGTGGAATGAAGGAAGGCCCCGGTCTGCATCCAGAAGGCCCCAACTGGCCCTGATCGCCAGCCAGGCCTAAGGACCCTACCCATGCATGAATTTTGAGCACTGGGCCTCTAGTATATTATAAAAATTAAACATTTTTCAGAGACCAAATAAAAATGTTCAACTGAATTCTTCAAGACAGATTGAAACTCTCCTCATTTAGAGTTTTAAAATCTATAATCTTGACCAAATGTAGTCTACACACCAATGTAGCATTGCTAAAAAAAAAAATCAGAAGAGACATTTACACCATGGAATACAATGCAGCAATAAAAAAAAGTATCTCTTGGAGAGATTAAAAATGGTGGCGGAGTAAGTAGATGCTACACAGGCACACTCCCAGGACCAAACTGGAATTATAACTAAAATAAAATAAAACCAACCAGAATAATTAACTGAAGACTAGCTGAAGAGAATCCTGATAACCAAGGATGGAAAATGGAGACCACATAGAGACTGGTAGAAAGGGCAGAGGCAAGTAAAGGGCTGGACAGGCTCCCATAGACAACAGCTGAAGTTCTAGAGAGATACCTCACCTTGTGAGGGGTTGTCACTGAGAACTCTAAGGTCTAATCCCCAAGCTGGGCCCCCCAGCAGATGAGGGAAGTTAGCTTGACACACAGGCTGACATGGCAGGGGTCATGTGGAAAACAAAGGCAGGTGGAATATAGGCGGGGTCAGACATGGCCATTTGAGCACGCCTAATCACAGAAACCAACCAGGCAGAAATAATTAAATGTTTTTGGACTCTGAGTGGGAGACATGTAAAACTAGGGAGGATCTACAACAATAAGGTGATGCATAGAAACAGGGAAAGTTCAGGTCTGTTGCTGGGCAAGAACAATGTGGGAATCAATCAGGTGATGTCAGAGATAGATACAAAGCAGGCTTATAGCAGATATATACCCCTGGACTACAAGGCTTCATGGGAAACCCATTATTTGGGCCCCTCCCCATACAGGGAGTATGAATCTGCTTGTAATAAATTTTCCACACTTTTGTTTAAATCTTCTGGTCCACAGAGCTCATTCTTCAGTGACACAAGACATAACCATGGGAAAAATCTTCAGCTCACCGTTCCGGTTATCAGCCTTGGGGGGCTCAGTCCAGGATCCAACCTCTCCACATCAAGCAGTGAGCCTATGGACCCTATCACCTCTTTTGATGTTTCCTTTATAATTTTGGAGGCATTGCCGGAGCCTGTCAGCCACTTAATCAGGCTGTGGTCTCCAGTGGGCATTTTTCTCTTTCACTTTTCCAAAATTCAGTCTCTGGCCTTTGGGTCATTTTACACAGGCATGGGTGAGCCAGTTAAAAGCTATTAGGGTGACTGCCACATAAAAAGACTCCCATGGAATAATAAACTGGTTGTCAGTCTAGGTTAGAGAGCAGTAGGCTTCCCGCCAGTTGCAAGACAAAGTCCAACCAACAACCAAATGAGAGCTTGGGTCCCTGCCCAGGCTCCGAAGATCAAAGAGGCAAATTCCTCCCTCTGGTTTGAGAATCTTGAATGTCCTTACGTGAGTAAGAACCTCACAGAGATGTCTGGGGTTGAACCCTAAGATGTGCAGGGGTCTCATAGGACTCCAGAATACAACTGTAATTAAACTTTGACCCATCCAGAGAGTGCACATAAGAGCTGGTCACTCAGTGCTCTTGGCTGTTTTAGACAGTTGGGGAGAGAAACTGAGGCACATAAGAGGAGGAAAATGACCAGCAGTTTCACCGCCTCTGGGAGTTCCCTCCACAAGCAGCACATTTTGACCCACTACCTACAGCCCAACCCTGACCTGTTCCCTTGTTAGGATTTATATTCGCAGAGATCCGCTCAAACTTTCCTGCCTTTTTCCTCCTCCTACCCAAGGTTGGGGGTAGAGGGATGCTAAGTTCTTCAGATCCTGGTCCAGGCCAGTTGATCTGCCATTCTTGGTGTCCCTACCACAGATGGACCCAGCCATGCATGAGCAGAGGATGCCCTCATTCCCTCAATGGCTCCTTGGACCTGACCCCCAAAGACTAGATTTCTTCCAATTCCTTGCAGTGGCCTTGTGGGGACTAGAGGGGATTTGGGTCTTCAATAGAATGTTAGGGGACCAAAGGAGGGAATGCCCTTGCCTGAGGGGCACAGCTTGCCCCTGGTATTGGTACCATGCCATGTGCCTGCGAGCATTTGAAGCCATATAGGGAGGTAGATCAGGGCATTTTCCATATATCAAGGCAGTAGGTCACCAGACAAAATGGAGAAAGACTACAGGGTTGGGTTTACAACAGTGCTCGAGACCCTTCAGCACTTTCTAAAATGCTCCCCTGCAGTTCCTATGACCTTTGAAATGCAAGTACCCAAGAAAAACTCAAGTCTGGGCCATCTTTAAAAGTGCAAGGTTCTGGGAAAAGCTTAGTCACATGTGCAGATCAATAAACTCATTTCAGCTTTGACTGCTAGATCGCCAGCTTTTACCTTTGTTGCTAAAAGTCTGTAAAGTGGATTTGGAGTTGTTATGCTGTCTTCTGCTTGTCAAAAGTGTGCTTTGAAACTAAGTATGTTTATAATATGCTCATAAGGGTCAATTTAAGGAATGCTTGTTGTTTGCTTTTCTTGGTTATTGGCAATTAAGGCTTCTAAGAATTATTAGTTGAAAATTGTATGATTTTGGTAACAAAAGGCATGGTGTATAGAGATACATTTTGAAAACTAGTTATTCATAAAAGTTGTAAAAAGGTTTGTAAATATTACAGAAGGTTTGTAAGAAAAAATATTAAAAGGAAGTTAAAATAAGGCCAAACAGTGTGGGCAATTTGCAGCAGCTTGTAACCAACAAACCATTATCTCCCCCAGCCAAGAACACAGAGAAAATGGTTAAAAACAAACAAACAAACAAAAATACCTCCCTAATAAGACAATGCAGAAAGGGAGAGGGGAGAGGAAAGGAAAAAAGGGCCATTTTACTCCCTAGGCACAGAAGCCAGCAGTCTCAAGGATTGGCAAGATAAAGTTGTGAGGTGCTTCTCATGATTTCTGGGAAGGCCACAGCAAATAAACAGGGAACTTTAAGAATTAATCTGTACCAAAATATTCAACAGAGGAATTTTAGATGTATAGGCTTACTTACTTTACTTTTTCAATAAAAATGCATACTTTAATTGCTGTGATATATTGGCTTTTCAAAATACAGTCAAGGTCTCTCATATAAACTCATTTATATGAGAAGACAAAATTTGCATTTTGTAACTTTTGTTAAAAGTACTGCTAATTTTTAAATTTTATTTCTCAAATACAATGAAACAAAACGATTTAGTAAATTGCATATTTTTCTCCATACCTAATCCCTCCAGAATTTGGCAATTCACAATAAATAAATCATAGTAATGTGTTTATTTGCATGAAATCAATAAGACCAGTTTCCAACGATAGTTTTGTTAACCAAGACTTTGACTGGAGTGTCATGTCTGAGAGAGACATGCCTGGACTCTGGATGTCACCAGAAAACTTGAAGCCAATGTGAGCGAGCACCTTAGAAAAAAGCCTGGTACTTTGCTTGGCCAACTGGTTCATAGCAGTCTTTCCAGTAAGGAACAAAGTTTGCTTTCCTGATCGATAGCAAGAAAGGAACCTCAAGCCATTTTGGGAACCTAAAAAACTTGAGGAATTCACCCAAGTCTACAGGTATGGCAGGAAAGCCTATTGGCAACTTGGTGGCTGGGCTTCTTTGCCCAGTAGGGCTCATTAAACTTGATCATGAGATCCCAGCAAAACAGATTTTAAAAGAGCCTCTACAGTCAATTACTATTCTTATTGTATTCATACAAACAATCAGGCCAAATTGAAACTAAACTTAATAAATAATAAATAGGTCTTTATTTTTAAGAAAGGGTGATTTTAGGGAGAAAGATTATATTTCAGCAGACTCTATAATATACAATTGTGAATAGACTCCAATTGTTTCAAAGTTTTATTTTTACCTATGAATTGAATTGAATCCTAAATGTATCTAGTTTTCTTGGATGTTTAGCTACAACTCTCCAGATTAATACCTGATTTTCTCCCATCCTTAGCCTTGGAATCTATGAACACTAGCACACTTTTCCTTTTACTGGATCACTTGACATAATTCTTGTTGTTCAGTTTGTTTCCACCAGGTTACAAGCCCTATTCACACACAGAGAATATCACCTCTAATTACCATCGCCACCTCCTTCTGTGCCCAGGCCTCATTGTCCCTCTGACAGGGAACAAGGATTTCTTGACTCTGAAGAAAAATATCACCTGCTTTAATATGAGATTTGTTTAGTCATTTTCCAGTCTGTTAAAAAGAAAATTATATCTTTTATATATAATCTTTTGGTCAAAAAACTTTGACAACCTTCCCAGGGTTTAAATTTTAAGAAACTAGTCTTAAACTTGTGGAAACTGAGTAAAAATGGAGAGAGAATCTTAAAAGCAGCAGAAGAAAAGAATTTGTTACCTACAAAGGAGCTCCCAGAAGGCTGTCAACTGTATTCTCATCAGAAACTCCACATGTGAGAAAGAAATGACAGGAAGTAATCAAGGTAATGAGTAGCAAGGGTCTGAAACTAAGATTACTATATCCAGCAAGGCTACCATTCAAAGTAGATGATGAAATAAAGAGCTTCTCATTCAAAAAAAAAAGTTTAAACAAATTTATCACCACCAAGCATGCATTGCAAGAAATGCTAAAGGGACAGCTGCAATGAGAAGAAGAAATAGAGAGAAAAACCTAGGCACAGAGAATTAAAATGGCAATAAATAAGTACCTATCAATAATAAATTTAAATGTAAATGGATTAAATGCTCTAATCAAAAGTCATCGGTTAGCTGAATGGATACAAAAACAGAACCCAACTATATGATGTCTACAAGAGAGGCACCTAAGAACAAAAGACTCACACAGGATGAAAGTGAAAGGATGGAATAAAAATTTCTATGCAAATGGAAATGAAAAAAAGCTGGGGTACCAATACTCATATCTGAAAAAATAGTTTTCAAAGTACAGGCCATTAAAAAAAAAAGTAACAGCCATAACAAGAGATAATGAAGGCCAATTCATAATACTAAAAGAATCAATCCAACAAGAGGATATAACTCTGGTAAACATATATGCATCAAATATAGGAGCATCCAAATATGTTAAAAAAAACTGATGTCAAATTTTAAGGGAGAGGTTGAGAACAATACAATCATAGTAGGAGACTTTAACACTGCACTGACATCACTGTATAGATCTTCTAGACAAATAAATCAACAATGAAAAATTGATCCTAAATAACACACTAGATCAGATGGAATTAATTGATATTTTCAGAATATTTCACCTCAGCGCTACAGAATACACATTGTTCTCAAGTGCACATATGACATTTTCAAAGATAGACCATATGATAGGACACAAACTAAGGCTCTACAAGTTCAAGAATATTGAAATCATATCAAGCATCTTCTCAGGTCACAATGGCATGAAATTAGGAATCAATTCTTTAAGTTATAGGGTTAATGAGTTTAATATTAATTTTTCTTGTGTTTTTTTTTTGTTTTTTTTTTTTGAGTAGGCTTGTAATGCTATGAACTTCCTTCTTAGGACTGCTTTCACTGTGCCCCAGAGATTTGGGGTTGTTGTGTGTTCAATATAAACACTCAAAAACATTCAAACACATGGAGGCTAAATAGCATGCTATTAAACAACGAATGGGTTACCAAAGAGATAAAATAAAAAATAAAAAAATCCTGGAAACAAATTAAAATGAACACTTAACAACCCCAAAAGCATTCCTCAGAGGGAAGTTCATAGCATTACAGGCTTATCACAAATTAATAATAATAATAATAATAAACTATTTAACCCTACAATTTAAAAAATTAGAAAGAAAACAACAAGAGAATCCCAGAGTAAATAGAAGGAAGGAAATAATAAAGATTAGAGAATAGCCGTAACCAGTTTGGCTCAGTGGATAGAGCGTCGGCCTGCGGACTGAAAGGTCCCAGGTTCAATTCCGGTCAAGGGCATGTACCTTGGTTGCAGGCACATCCCCAGTAGGAGGTGTGCAGGAGGCAGCTAATCGATGTTTCTCTCTCATCGATGTTTCTGACTCTCTATCCCTCTCCCTTCCTCTCTGTAAAAAATCAATAAAATACATTTTTTTAAAAAAATGACCAGATTATGTTAAAAAAAAAGATTAGAGAATAAATTAATGACATGGAGACTAAAAATAACAATATGAAATGTCAATACAACCAAGAGTTGGTTCTTTGAAAGGATAAAAAGATTGATAAACCATTAACCAAACTCAGCAAGAAACAAAGAGAGAGGACCCAAATAATTAAAATCAGAAACAAAAGCTGAGAAATAACAATAGACACCATCTATATATAAAAGCCTAAGCAACCATTACGATGGAACAACCGGAACAACCTGAATGACCAGAACAACTGGAACAACCAGTCACTATGACATGCACTGACCACCAGGGGGCAGATGCTCAATGCAGGAGCTTCCCCCTGCCCGCAGGCCCTGATCACTGATGGGGCCTGCCAGCCAACCTCCCAGCTCCCTCCCCCTGCCCCTCCCCTAGCCAGCAGGCTGATTGCCCGATCGGGGCCAGGCCCTGGGCTGGGACGGGGAACCGGGGGTGGGTGGAGGCAGACATGGGCGGCGAGGGAAGGAGGGGGGGGGGAGGTGGGGAGGCAGGGAGGCGGGGAACCTGATCGGCCCTGATTGCCAGCCAAACCTAGGGACCTCACTGTGCATGAATTTTATGCACCGGGCCTCTAGTAGAAATATAAAAGATTGTAAGAAAATACTATGAACAACTACATGCCAACAAGCTTGACAAGGTGGAAGAAATGGATAAATTCCTAGAAAAATACAATCTCCCAAAATGGAATCAGGAAGAATCAGAAAACCTGAATAGGCCAATAACAACTGATGAAATAGAGGCAGAAAAAAAACAACACCTCTCAGCAAACAAAAGCCCTGGTCCAGATGGCTTCACAGGGGATTTTTAACAAATATTCAAAGAAGAACTAACACCTATACTCCTCAGACTATTCCAAGAAAATCCAAGAAGAAGAAGGAACACTTCCTAGCTCTTTTTCATGAAGCCAGCACTATCCTAATTCCAAAAATAGTTAAAGACACTACAAAGAAAGAAAATCACAGGCTAATATCCTGATGAATATAGATGCTAAAATCCTCAAAAAATATTAGAAATTAGATTCAGCAATATATTAAAAAGATAATAAACCATGACCAAGTGGAATTTATTCCAGGGATGCAAGGCTGGTACAATATTCATAAATCAATAAAAGTGACATATCATATAAACAAATTGAAAGACAAAACTCATATGACCATATCAATAGATGCAGAAAAAGCATTTGACAAAATACCATGCCCATTTTTAATAAAAACTCTCAGCAAAGTGGGAATAGTGGGAACATATCTAAACATAATAAAGGCCATATATGACAATCCTACAGAAAACATCATACTCAATGGCCAAAACCTAAAAACATCTATATATATATAAAAGCCTAAGCAACCGGCTGACCGGTAGCTATGACTTGCACTGACCACCAGGGGGCAGACGCTCAACAAAGGAGCAGCAAGCACAGGCATGGAAACATGGAACAGAATGATAAATCTCAGAGGGAAGGGGAGAGGGTGGAGGGTGGAAAGAGATTAACCAAAGATCTTATATGCATACTAGAGTCGGGTGCATGGATCCATGCACCGGTGGGGTCCCTCAGCCTGGCCTATGGGGATTAGGCCAAAACTGGCTCAGTGCACAGATTCGTGCACCAGTGAAATCACTTAGCCTGGCCTGTGGGGATTGGGCCAAAACTGGCTCTCTGAAATCCCCCCTAGGGGTCCCAGATTGCAAAAGGGCACAGGCCAGGTCGAGGGACCCCACCAGTGCATGAATCCATGCACCAGGCCTCTAGTTTCTCATAAAAAAAAGGAATAAGAAGGGAATGTCTGCTTTCACCACTCTTATTCAACATAGTACTAGAAGTTCTACCCAAAGAGATCAGACAAGAAGAAATAACAGGCATTCAAATTAAAAGGGAGGAAGCAAAATTCTCAGATAATATAATATTGTACATAGAAAACCATAACGACTCCACCAAAAAAAGTACTTGGTTTAATAAATGAATTTGGCAATTTAAACATGAAAAAATAAATGTGCCAATGTAATGTTTTCTTTCGCTAGTTCACAGGCAGGCAAAACATCAGTTGTGTTTTGGATTGTTTTGGCTTTTGGTTCTCTGTGTATTTGCACATTTGCCAATCTACCCTATATAAAATATATTTTTTAAAAAATTTTGGATCAAATTAGAAAT
>NW_005871077.1:8601023-8602572 GCF_000147115.1 Myotis lucifugus
TTATGCTCAATTAATATTTGACACAGTAGGCAAGTATTTCCAATGGGGTCATGACAATCTGTCCAATAAATGGTGTGAAAAAATTGGACAGATACATGCCAAAAAAATGAAACTAAGCCATCAACTTGCACCATACATAAGAATGAACTCAAAATAGATAAAAGACTTAAATATAAGGCATGAAACCATAAAAGCCCCAGAAAAGCCATAGGCTGCAAAATCTAAGACATCTCTCATAGCAATATCTTTACCAATACATTTCCTAGGGCCGTGGTTGGCAAACTGCGGCTTGCGAGCCACATGCGGCTCTTTGGCCCCTTGAGTGTGGCTCTTCCACAAAATACCACATGTGGGTGCGCACGTTCAGTGCAATTGAAACTTCGTGGCCCATGCGCAGAAGTCGGTATTTTGTGAAAGAGTCGGTATTTTGTGGAAGAGCCACACTCAAGGGGCCACCAAAGAGCCGCATGTGGCTCACGAGCCATGGTTTGCAGAGCTGCAGTTTGCCGACCACTGTCCTAGGGCAAAAGGAACTAAGGAGAAAATAAACAAATGAGACTATCTATGCTAATAAAAGGGTAATGTGCTAATTAGACTGGACATATTCTGGACGTCGTTCCAGACAAAGGCACAATGGCAGGGGCCAAGGCAGAGTGGTTAGGGGTGATCAGGCCAGCAGGGGAGGGCAGTTAGGGGTTATCAGGTTGGCAGGCAGAGGTGGTTAGGGGTGATCAGGCAGGCAGGCGAGCGGTTAGGAGCCAGCAGTCCCAGATTTCGAGAGGAATGCCCGACTGCTGGTTTAGGCCCGATCCCACTGGATCGGGCCTAAACTGGCAGTTGGACATCCCCCGAGGGGTCCTGGATTGGAGAGAGTAATATGCTAATTAGACCAGACATCTGGACAAAGCCACGGTTGCGGGGGCTGAAGCAGAGGCAGTTAGGGGCGAACAGGCAGTCGGACATTCCCCAAGGGATCCCAGAATGGAGAAAGTGCAGGCCAGGCTGAGGGACCCCCCCCCCCCCCCGCCCGCATGAATTTTGTGCACAGGGCCTCTAGTTTATATCCTATCTAATAAAATAGTAATATGCAAATTAACCGTCACCCCCTCACCCCCTCACTCTGTCACAAAGATGGTGGCGGCCACGGAGCTGGAGTGAGCAGGAGGCTTAGGTTGCCCCCGGCGATGGAGGAAGCCAAGCTTTCTGCCTGCCCTGGCTGGCCCTGATCTCGGCTCAAGGCTACAAAGTTTCAATTACAGAAGATAAATAAATCCCAGATACCTGCTTCCAGCCAGCGAGGCCTCTGCTCAAGGAGGGGCTGGGAACAAGGGCTGCCAGGGGCAACCCAGGCTTCGAACAGGACCAAGGCTACAAAGTTTCAATTACAGAAGTTAAATAAATACCAGATACCTGCTTCCAACCTGCAGCCATGGGCAGCCTGAAACGGCCATCAGCCCCTCACCCAGGCTGACCAGGCACCCCAGTAGGGCCCCCACCCTGAAGGGGGTGTGGCTAGCCTGAAAAAGGCCCTCAGCCCCTCACCCAGGCT
>NW_005871077.1:8603869-8619752 GCF_000147115.1 Myotis lucifugus
GCCATTAGCCCCTCACCCAGGCTGGGCGAGGCACCCCAGTGGGGACCCCCAAACCCTGAAGGGGGGGTGTGGACCAGCCTGAAAACAGCCATCAGCCCCTCACCCAGGCTGGCCTGGCCACCCCAGTAGGGACCCCACCCTGAACGGGTGTGGGCCAGCCTGAAAAACAGCCATTAGCCCCTCACCCAGGCTGGGCCAGGCACCCCTAGCGGGACCCCCACCCCTGATCCGGGGACACCCCTTCAGGGCAAACCAGCCCGGGCCCCCCACCCGTGCACTAGGCCTCTCCACCCGTGCACTAGGCCTCTATCCTATATAATAAAAGGGTAATATGCAAATTGACCCTAACAGCAGAACAACTGGGAATCACTGGTCACTATGACACACACTGACCAATGCAGGAGATGCCCCCTGGTGGTTAGTGTGCTCCCACAGGGAGAGCTCTGCTCATCCACAAGCCAGGCTAACGGCTGCCAGCACAGCGGTGGTGGCAGGAGCCTCTCCTGCCTCCTCAGCAGCACTGAGGATGTCCGACTGCAGCTTAGGCCTGCTCCCCGCTGACAAGTGGACATCCCCTGAGGGCTCCCAGGCTGCCAGAGGGATGTCTGACTGCCAGCTTAGGCCCAATCCCCTGGGGAGCAGGCCTAAGCAAGCAGGTAAACATCCCCTGATGGGTCCCAGACTTTGAGAGGGCACAGGCCAGGCTGAGGGACCCCCCCCAAGTGCACAAATTTTTGTGCACCGGGCCTCTAGTCCTATATAATAAAAGAGAAACATGCAAATTAACTGTCCCTCCACTATGCTCAAGCCATGCCCACAAGCCATGCCCACCAGCCAATCAGGAGTGAGTATGCAAATTAACCCAACTAAGATGGAGGCAGCCACGGAGCTGGAGCAAGCAGGAGGCTTGGGTTGCCCCTGGCGATGGAGGAAACCAAGCTTCCTGCCTGCCCTGGCCGGCCCTCAGCTCTGTTCAAGGCTACAGAGTTTCAATTATAGAAGATAAATATAAATCCCAGAAAAAAAAAAGAAAAAAAGGAGAGGCTGGGAGCTTGGGTCGCTGGGGTGGATGGCCAGCCTGAAAATGGCCATCAGCCCCTCACCCAGGCTGGCAAGGCACCCCAGCAGGACCCCCCACCCTGAAGGGGATGTGGGCAGCCTGAAAATGTCCCTCAGCCCCTCACCCAGGCTGGCCACACCCCCATGGGGTGAGGGTCCCCACTGGGGTGCTTGACCAGCCTGCAAACAGCCATCAGTGCCTCACCCATGCTGGCCAGTCACCCCAGTGGGGACCCCCACCCTGGATGGGTGTGGCAAGCCTGAAAACGGCCCTCAACCCCTCACCCAGGCTCGCCAGGCACCCCAGTAAGGACCCCCACCCTGAAGGGGGTGTGGCCAGCCTGAAAACAGCCCTCAGCCCCTCACCCAGGCTGGCCAGGCACCCAAGCGGGACCCCCACCCTGATCCGGGACACCGTTCAGGGCAAACCAGCTGGCCCCGACCCGTGCACCATGCCTCTATCCTATATAATGAAAGGGTAATATGCAAATTGACCCTAACAGCAGAAAGACTGGTAATGACTGGTCACTATGACACACACTGACCACCAGGGGACAGATGCTCAATGCAGGAGCTTCCCCTTGGTGGTCATTGCGCTCCCACAGGGGGAGCTCTGCTCAGCCACAAGCCTGGTTGACGGCTGCCAGCACAGCGGTGGTGGCGGGAGCCTCTCCCACCTCCTCAGCAGCTCTAACAATGTCCGACTGCAGCTTAGGCCTGCTCCCTGCTGGCAAGTGGACATCCCCTGAGGGCTCCCAGCTGCCAGAGGGATGTCTGCCAGCTGAGGCCCGATCCCCTGGGGAGCGGGCCTAAGCCAGTAGGTGGACATCCCCCGAGGGGTCCCAGACTGCAAAAGGGCACAGGCTGGGCTGAGGGACCCCACCCCGAGTGCACAAATTTTTGTGCACTGGGCCTCTAGTCTATACTGATAAAAGGATAATATACTAATTAGAGCAGACGTCTTCCAGATGTCCTTCTGGATGTCCTTCCATACAAAGCCACAGTGGCTGCCCGAGTCTCAGGCAAGCTGTGGATGGTGGCTGCTGCTGCGAGGGCCCGAGGCTCAGGCAATGAGGGCCAGTTGAGGCTTGGGCAAGCCTTGGTGGCTGCGAGGGCCGAGGCTTAGGCAGCTGCAGTGGCCAGAAGTGGCAGCAGCAGAGACGTGATGGGAGCGTCGCCTTCCCTTGATTGACTGGTTGCCTCCTGCAGAGGGAGGCCATCAGTAGGACATCCCCTGAGGGCTCCCGGACTGTGAGAGGGGGCAGGCCAGACTGAGGGCCCCACTCCAGTGCACGAATTTTTGTGCACCATGCCTCTAGTATATATATAAAAGTATAATATTCAAATCAACCAGATGGCAGAACAACCAGTAGCTATGATGTGCACTGACCACCAGGGGCCAACATTCAATGCAGGAGCTGCTGCCAGCCTGCAAGCCCCAATTGCCTGATCCAGGCCTGCCAGCCAACCCCTTGGTCACTCCCTGCAGCTGGCAGGCTCCAATCACCCAATGGGGAACTGGGAATCTGGGGTGGATGGTGGCAGATTCGGGTGGCGCCAGGCCAAGGTGGCTATGAGTGGGGCCCCAATCGCCCTGCCGGTCGCCCCACACATAGAGGGTGACTGGTAGTGGTGGCGGGGGGTGGAGCCAGATGCCAGCATCCAGGGATAATGGCCCTGATCACAGGCCCAGCCTAGGGACCCTACCCATGCATGAATTTCATGCGTCGGGCCTCTAGTATTAAAATAAAAAGCATCTGCACTGAAAAAAGATACCATCATCAGAATAACAAGAGAACCCACTCCATGGGAGAACATATTTGGCAATGATACATCTGATAAGGGGTTAATCTCCAAAATATATAGGGAACTCATACAACTTAACAAAAAGAAGACAAACAATCCAATTAAAAAATGGACTCTTCTCCAAAATGGACATACAGAAAGCCAAGAGGCATATGGAAAAACAAAACAAAACAAAGGCATTAATTATCTGAGGGATGCTAATCAATTCGACAATGAGATATCACCTCACACCTGTGGCTCTAATTAACAAATCTACCAAGGACAAGTGTTGGCAAGGTTGTTGAGAAAAGGGAACTCCAGTGCACTGTTGGTGGGAATGCAGACTGGTGCAGCCACTGTGGAAAACAGTATGCAGTTTCCTCAAAAAATTAAGATGGAATTCTCTTTGACCTAGTCATTCCACTTCTAGGAATATACCCTAAGAAACCTGAGGCACTCATCAGAAAGAATGCATGCAACCCTATTTCATAGAAGCACAATTTACTATAGCTAAGACTTGGAAATAGCTTAAATGCCCATAAGCAGATGAGTGTATTAAAAAAAAGATGGTACATTTACACAATGGAATACTATGTGGCAATAAAAAAGAAATAACTCTTACCATTTGCAACAGCATGCATGAACCTGGAGAGTATTATGCTGTGTAAAATAAGCCAGTCAGAGAGAGATAAGTATCACATGATCTCATTCATATGAGGAACCTAATGAACCAAACAAACTGATGATCAAAAATAGACTCCGAGTCATAGAGGCATGAACAGACCTTGAACCTCAGATGGAAGGCAGGGGAGGGAGCGGGGGAAGAGATCAACCAATGTACTTGCATGCATATATGCATGACCCATCAATTTTGTTTATCTTTTCAAAGAACCAGCTCTTGGTTTCATTGATTTTTTGTATTGTTTTTTAGTCTCTATGTTATTTATTTCTGCTCTAATCTTTATTATTTCTTTCTTCTACAGTGGGGCCTTGACTTAAGAGTGTCCCAACTAACGAGTTTTTCAAGATAGGAGCTGTCTCTTGGCTGATTTTTTGCTTTGAGTTGCGAGCTAAAATTCGGGTTACGAGCCAGCTTCAGATACCCCACCGCTAGTTGGCGCAGTGAACGTCACAGAGAACACCACAACATCAGCCCAGCATCACGTGTCTCACTCGTTCACTTTAAGCGGTTAGCTCTTAGTTGAAGCATCAGTGTTGTGCTCACATTTGTGCTTGCAGTTATTTTGCAAAACTTTGTTTTTTCAACCATGGATCTGAAGAAAGTAAGTGCGAAGCACAGTGCTGAGAAGAAGAAGCGGATGATGTGCATTGAATTAAAAAAAGAAATTATTGAAAAACATGACCAAGGTGTGCGTGTAATCGACTTGGCAAAGCAGTACGAGCATAGCACTTCTACGATCTGCACCATACTGAAGCAGAAGGAGTCGATACAGGCTACAACTCCAGCCAAGGGCGTTAAAATAATTTCTCAACAGCGGACATCTATCCATGAAAATATGGAGAAGCTGCTAATGGTGTGGTTAATGGAGAAGCAGCTGGCAGGAGATACCGTGACGAAGGCTATAATCTGTGAGAAGGCACGAGCTATTTACGCTGATTTGCTGCAGCAGACCCCAGGCACTTCAATGGACGAGGCATCGGGCGAGCTGTTTAAAGCCAGTCGGGGCTGGTTCTAAAATTTTAAAAAGAGGACCGGCATTCACTCCATTGTCAGACATGGTGAGGCAGCGAGCGCGGATATAAAGGAAGGTGACATCAACGAGCTCATCGAGGAGCACTACGAGGAACTGACAACGCAGGAGCTAAAGAAGCTACAGACGCAGCAGCACACGGAGGTTTTGCAGAAAATAGATGACACGGAGGAGGAGGAGGAGGAGGTTATCTCTATAAGTGAGACAAAGGAAATGTTGGGAATGTGGGAGAAACTTTCAGACTTTATTCAAAAGAAACACCCAGAAAAAATTGCAAATGGGCGTGCGATGGAGCTATTTAATGACACTTGCCTAACTCATTTCAGAAATATTCTGAAAGAGAGGATGAAACAGATCTCATTGGACAGGTTTTTATCGAAAACTCCTGTAGATGAAAGTGATGAGGGAGAATCGAAGATGGCGGCATAGGTAAACACCGGAGACTGCTGCCACAAACAACCATTTCAAAAATACAACTAAAAGACGGAACGGACATCAACCAGAACCACAGGAAGGCTGGCTGAGGAGAGACTCTTCAACTAGAAGGAAAAACAACAGCATTACGAGGCTCAGAGGAGGCGCAGTGTGGAAAATACAAAGGTACGGTGGTGCGCGCGCAAAGCCGGCTGGTGGCTGAGGGCGCGGTTATCGTTTTTCAATCAGGAGGGAGTCTCAGACTCTGGGCTACAGATCCAGGCGAGTCTCTAGGGACCCAGACTCAAACGGGAGAAGCGGGAACTGTCTGGCTACTGTCCCTCCGAGGTTTGCAGCGGTTGCTGGGACAGAGAGGCAGAGCCTCTGGGGACGGACTGAGAGCAGCCATAGCTGCTCCCTCCACCCGCCCTGTTGAGCCCGCCCCGCCCAAGCCCTGCACAGAGCCATTTCCTGGATCGCCTCAGGCAAAGGCTAGATTAGTCCCTCCCCAGACGACAGAAGTTTTCCCACAGCTGATTCTCACAGCCAGTCAGCCTGGTGGTCAAATCCCTCTAGTATTAACTACAACAATTAAGGCTTAACTAGAACAAGACTGCGCACAAAGACCACAAGGGGGGTGCACAAAGAAAGCATAAAAGATGCGGAGACAAAAAAGCATGACAGAAATGGAGGATATGGAGCTAAAAATCGCAATTTTGAGGGCTTGCAATAAACTTGAGCAGAGCCTCATGAAAACTAATGAGACCCTCGATGCTATGATAAAGAAACTAGAAAGTAAGCATACATGGACTGAAATAAAGAATACTATACCCAATAGCAGACCAGAGGAGCACAAGAATCAAACCAAAGATTTGAAATGCGAAGAAGCAAAAAACACCCAAATGGAAAAGCAAAATGAAAAAAGAATCCGAAAGTGTGAAGATAGTGTAAGGAGCCTCTGGGACAGCTACAAGCGTACCAACATCAGAATAATAGGAGTGCCAGAAGATGAGAGACAGCAAGATATTGAAAACCTATTTCAAGAAATAATGGCAGAAAACTTCCCCCACCTGGTGAAAAAAAATGGACTTACAGGTCCAAGAAGCGCAGAGAACCCCAAACAAAAGGAATCCAAAGAGGACCACACCAAGACACATCATAATTAAAATGCCAAGAGCAAAAGACAAAGAGAGAATCTTAAAAGCAGCAAGAGAAAGAGACTCAATTACCTACAAGGGAATACCCATACGACTGTCAGCTGATTTCTCAACAGAAACTTTGCAGGCCAGTAGGGAATGGCAAGAAATATTCAAAGTGATGAATACCAAGAACCTACAACCAAGATTACTTTATCCAGCAAAGCTATCATTCAGAAGTGAAGGTCAGATAAAGAGCTTCACAGATAAGGAAAAGCTAAAGGAGTTCATCACCACTAAACCAGTATTATACGAAATGCTGAACGGTATCCTTTAAGAAGAGGAAGAAGAAAAAGGTAAAGACACAAATTGTGAACAACAAACATGCATCTATCAACAAGTGAATCTAAGAATCAAGTGAATAAATAATCTGATGTACAGAATGAACTGGTGATTGTAATAGAATCAGAGACATAGAAAGGGAATGGACTGACTATGCTTGGGGGGGAAAGGGGTGTGGGAGATGCGGAAAGAGACTGGACAAAAATCGTGCACCTATGGATGAGGACAGTGGGTGGGGAGTGAGGGCGGAGGGTGGGGCGGGAACTGGAAGGAGGGGAGTTATGGGGGGGGGAAAGAGGAACAAATGTAATCTGAACAATAAAGATTTAATTAAAAAAAACACCAACTGAGGACAAAAACAATACCATTAAAGAATTAATAAAAATGTTACAAACAGTAAGAAAAAAAAAAAAGAAAGTGATGAAAGCGTGGTGAAAAGGGCAAAAATCAGCAAATAAGATTCAGTTATTCAGTTCAGCCTTTCTCCTCCAACTCCATCAGCATCTTTAAGTCGTTTGATCTCCAAGGTAAATGCTGTACATTAAACTTAATAAAACAAGTTTATTGCACTACATTCTATTGTTCAGTATTGTGTTTTTATACAATATTCGTTATTTTTAAATACATTTTTCTTATTTAAAAACATTTAACAAAACAATTGTGGTGTTTTTTGGGTGTCCGGAACGGATTAATGGCATTTCAATTCATTGTAATGGTATAAATTGATTTGACATACGAGTAATTTGAGTTACAAGCTCCGTCACGGAACGAATTAAACTCGTAAGTCAAGGCCCCACTGTACTTCCTTTGGACTTTTCTTGTTGTTCTCTGTCTAGTTCTTTAAGTAGTAGAGTTAAATAGTTTATCATTGATTTTTCTTGTTTTTTTTTTTTGAGGTATGCCTGTAGTGCTACAAACGTTCCTGAAAGGACTGCTTTCACTGTGTCCCATAGATTTTGGATTATTGTGTTTTCATTGTCATTTGTTTCCAGGATCTTTTTCACTTCTTCTTTGATCTCATTGGTAACCCATTCATTGTTTAGTAGGCTGCTATTTAGCCTCTATATGTTTGTTTTTATTGTAGTTAATTTCTAATTTTATGCCATTGTGATCTGAGAAGATGCCTGCTATGACTTCAATCTCCTTGAATTTTTAGAGACTTAGCATGTGTCCTAATATGTGATCTATCTTAGAAAATGTCCCATGTGCACTTGAGAAGAATGTATATTCTGTAGCTTTGGGGTTGAATGTTCTGAAGATCTCAATAAATTCCATCTGATTTATTGAGTCGTTTAGAATTGCTGTTTCTTTGCTAATCTTTTGTCTAGAGGATTTATCTAATTATGTCAATGGTGTATTAAACTCCCCTACAATGATTGCATTGCTGTTGATCTCTTCCTTGATATATTCCAGAAGATTTTTTATGTACTTGGGTGCTCCTGTGTTGGGGGCATATATGTTTACCAAAGTTATATCCTCTTGTTGAATCAATCCATTCAGTATTATGAAGTGGCCTTCCTCATCTCTTGTTATTGCCTTCACTTTGAGTCAATTTTGTCAGATATATGTATTGCTACCCTAGCTTATTTTTTCATTTCCATTTGCCTGAAGAATTTTTTTTCATCCCTTCACTCTCAGTCTATGTGAGTCCTTAGTTCTGAGGTGGGTCTCTTATAGACAGCATATATATAGGTCATGTTTTCTATTCCTATGTCTTTTGATGAGAGCATTTAATCCATTTATGTTTAAGGTTATTATTGATAGGTACTTGTTTGTTGTCATTCTGATTCTTTATGCCTGTGTTCATTCCTCCCTTTCTATTTCTTCTGGCATTGTCCCTTTCACATTTTGTGCATTGCTGGCTTGGTGGTAAAAAACTCCCTTAGCCTTTTTTTCTTGTGTGTGTCTGTGAAGCACCTGATTTACCTTCAATTTTGAATGACAGCCTTGCTAAATAGAGTATTCTTGAGCTCAGTCCCTTGCTTTTTACCACTTTGTATACTTCATTCCAATCCCTTCTGGCCTGATGTGTTTCTGTTGAAAAATCAGTTAATAGTCTAAAGGGAGATCCCTTGTAGGTAACTTTCTGTCTCTTTAAGAGTCTTACTTTGCTGTTGATGTTTGCCAATTTAATTACGGTGTGTCCTGGTGTCAGTTTTTTGGGGTTCACCTTGTTTGGGCCCTGTGTGCTTCTAGGACTTGTGTGACTTTTTTCTTCCCGAAGTCAGGGAATTTTTCTGTCATTATTTCTTCAAACAGGTTTTCTATTCCTTGTTCAGTTTCCTCTCCTTCTGGCATCCCTATTATGCAGATGTTGTTTCATTTTGTGTTGTCCCAAATCTCCCGTAGACACGCCTCCTGCTTTTTAATTATTTTCCAGTTGCTGCTCTGCTTGGGAGTTTTTTCTATTTTGTCTTCTAACTCATTGATTCAGTCCTCATCTTTTTCTAGTGTACTCTTGAAACCTTCCAATGTGTTCTTTATTTCAGCTCTGTCATTCTTCATTTCCTCTTGATTCTTACATAGTTGGTGATTTTCTCATTCAGCCTTTTGAGCATCCTTATAACCATTATTCTGAATTCTTTCTCTGACAAATTGCTTGCCTCCATTTCATTTATTTCCTAAGCCTGTGGTCAGCAAACTGCGGCTTGTGAGCCACATGCAGCTCTTTGGCCCCTTGAGTGTGGCTCTTCCTAAGCTTTAGGAGTACCCTAATTAAGTTAATAACAATGTACCTACCTATAGAGTTTAAGTTTAACAAATTTGGCTCTCAAAAGAAATTTCAATTGTTGTACTGTTGATATTTGGCTCTGTTGACTAATGAGTTTGCTGACCACTGTCCTAAACTGTTGATTCCTCTTCTTTCATATGGGGGTGTTTCTTTGTCTCCCCATATTTTCTATTCCTTTTTGATATTAGATCAAACTGCTATGCAACCCAAATTTTTTGGATTTGTCTTATGTAATAGATGTTTTGTGGGACCCAGTGTCTCAAGTCTTCTGGGCTGGGTATTCTAGGATGACCCCTACTTGAGATATTTTGGTTCTCTTGATGTAGTTGATTCTTGAATGTTATTGTCCCATTCATGGATAGAGTCTCCTCTCAGGGTGTCTGTTTATGTGGCTACCACATCATGCCAACCATTGTGGAGGTGCTGACCGAGCAACACAATATACAACATGGCACGACACAACACAAAAGTAACAGAACACAAATGTACACAAGACACCTATAACCCTAATAAAAGTTATCACCAGAAAAAAAAGAGAAATAAGAGAGAGAAAAATTAAGAGAGCAAAAATGGTAGCAAGAAAAGACAACAAGAAGAGGGGAAAAAAGAATGTAGGGAGAAAACAAACAATTAAACCAAAAAGTGCAAACAAAAAATACCAGAAAGTGGGGAGGGGGCAGAATATGTTGAGGCAGAGCCTAAGTATGAAAAATAAGGATAAGGAATTAGATGAATAGGGGAAGGAATATGGTTTAGTATAGTAAATTTTTTTTAAAAAAGGAGAATAGAGAAGAGAGCAGATAGGCCTGAATTTAGGAAGTGAAACTAATTTAAAAATTAGGAGATGAAAAGAGCAAGAGAGGCAAGGGGAAAAAATATTGAGTAGCGAAGAAAGAGAAAAGAGAAGGGGAAATGGAGTAGGAGCAAGGAAGAGGAATTTTTATATATGAATAAGCCAACAGAGACTACAATAATAATAACAATCAATAAAGCAGATAAAGAAGATCAATTTAAAAGAATTGATAAAAAGAAAAAAAGAGAAAAGCTACAGTGGGGAAAGGAGAAGCAAAACGGGATGAAAAAGGGAGAAGTGATGAAGAAAAAGTGAAAAAAAATAAAAAAACAATAAAAAGGTAATAAAATAATACTAATTTTTTTAATTAAAAAAAAAGTTTAGGACCCCACTCTTCTGTTCAGTCTGCCAATTCTGGGCTTTCTATTAGGTGGTTATGTGCTGACCATAGTCAGGCACTGTCTGGCAATTAGCACAATGTTGAAGCTCCAAGCAATCCACCACTGCTCTTCTTGTGTCTGTCTCCACAGGCCTTGGCTGCAAGCAGGCAGGACCAATCTGCCTGCTTTGCCTATCTGCCAGCTGTCAATCTTAATTACTCAAGCATCAGCTTCTGACAGGACTTTAGGTGGGGATGGTGCTGTTTTGCTTTCCAGGAATCAGATTGATATTTTTTCCCTGACCAAGAGCTATTCCTCCAGGAGTGGCCCATGATATTACTCTGGCCTTGGTTGGTCAGAGATCCTTGTATGAGATTAATGGGGATGGCTGGCAACCTGGAATTTTTATCAGTCTTGTTCCTGGAATAGCAGGGCAAGCCATCCCCTTTTCCAAACCAGTCACTGAGGGCTCTTTGGGGCTATTCAGAGCCTTTGTTTCCTTTATATAGCTCAAAATGCAGGCAGGGTATGGCAGGCTGGGTTACCTGTCTTGAGGCTACTGGGAGGGGTAGCTCTTCAGGAGAGAAATGGCCGCTTAGGTTTGGAAGGTTACAAATGTCCCAATGCTGGATTCCTGGTCATGTCTCCCTGCACTGATTCCCTCCACCGCCTCTCCTCCAGCTTCACAAATCTGTGCCTCTCCCTGCTCCACAGCCTTGGGTGAGTTCTTGCAACTGAATAGTCCTATGTCTGGGTTTAGCGAATAAAAGCAAAGTCAAAACAAAAGCAAAACAACCACGAAACTGCAGGTTTCTCTTCTGCTGGCACTGTGCTGCTCAGGCCGCTTTTCAGGCTGCCTGTCGGGGTGCAGCCTTTTGTGGCTGTGGTCTTAGGTCTAGATTCCCTAAGTGCCAGCAGACCTGTGGTTTTCCTTTTCTCAGTTTGGTATTACGCCTGTCACCAAGGGGCACAGCATTGGTTATATTGAAATTCAGCGAGTCCAAGAGAAAACGCCACAACCAGAGGGTCAAATTTTGGAGCTTTTATTTCAAAGCCCACAGTGACCGCGAAGGGCTATCACCACTCCAAACCTTGCAGTCTCAAAATGAAGTTAGGGGTAAGCTTATAAAGGCAAAAAGAGAAAAAAAACAACACACCTCTAGGATTGGTGCCGTGAGACACTATCTCAAGGCCTTGCCTGGCGCCAGCCATGACAATTCCGTCTGGGAGCGTCATAGTTTAAGGCCTTCCTAAGGTGGTAACAATACTTAAGCAAACAGGTCCTGCAAGATAGATAATTTAAGAGGGAGCAGTGACCAGACCATAGACTGATAAGAACATACACCAGATTTTCGTCACAGGTCCAAATTTCCAGCCCCCCCATCCCGCTTCACTTTCCCATTATTCAAGCAAGCATATTTACAGAAGCTAGAAATAGCATAGTTACTTATCTGGTTTAGTTATATCCTGGAATTAATAGGTCAATGTGTAATGGGGTGACCCGTGGAGACGACTACCAGGGACTCAGATTAAAATTTAGGAGCCTTTATTAAGCTGGCCAGCGACTACAATTATAGCATCCTGCCGAAGCAGAGGCTGAACTGCAGTGCCGACTACAGGAGTTACATTTTATTATTAAATTCTGTGCAGGCCCAGAGAAAAATGTGTCTTTCAAATTCTGGGCCCCCAATATGGAGGAAACTCTCTTTATTTATACTTTTTCCAGTCCTTTGTCTCCCAAATTTGGAATGAGACTTCCAGGCCTTCTGAGAAAGAAGGCCTGTGTGCTGGGAAGGGGCCATGAGACCATATCTCAAGGCCTGGCAACTGTCTGGGTGTCAGCACTGACAACTCTGTCTGGGGCATAGTTTACGGCCTCTCTGGAATGGGAGTAGTCTTATTTTCCTTATTATTTAAGACAGAAGCTATACTATCAGGGTTAAAATTTCAAACAGCAGTTTTTATATAAGATGGATACTTCAAATGAACCATCTGTGCCTCAGAGGCAGTACTAACAAAATTTATGGGAATCAAAAGGAATGCCTAAGGTTCAGGTAGAGGGCAAGAGGATGAAAGGAGTCAGTTCTTTCCAGGTCCATTCTTCAGGTGCAATGCAACTGCCACCTCACCCTCTCAGCTTCATGACCAGGTGGCCCTCTCCCGCCCAGATTCCTGTTCCTACCTATTCTCCAGGCATCCTCTGCCCTTTCTTGTTGATAATTGTCTCCTCAGCTGTGTCCAATTTGTTAATTACAGGTGGGTGTTCTCTGATTTAGTTGCTTTTCCAGCCTGGCTCCAAGACGAGGTGCAGGACACATCTGCCTTTTCAACTGCCATTTTCTTCTCCCCACAACTACAATGTTCTTGATGTTCAAGTCCACATCATAAGAGAAGTAAAAGAGATGAAGATTTTTCTGCCATTTTAGTTACTACTTTGTTATTGATGCATCTGTCAAATGTGTTCACATCAAGAGATTAGTGGGGACAGTACCTGACTTGTCTGACATTTGCTAAAAAACAGAAGTCAGAGCTTTGGGCAGAGAACCATCACTTATCAAGACAAAGGGAAGTGGGGACAGGAACTGGGATGAGCACAAAGCCTAAAAACAGTATTTCAAAATGTCCTCAGAACAGTCATTGCAGACAGCTCTAGGGTTCAAAATACACATTTACTTAGATATTTTGTAAAAATATGCACAGCATTTTTGTGTCTACATATATGTGTGAGGCAAGAGAGCCTTTTATGTGACTGCTTGAGCTGAACTGAGTTTATGTGTAAAAGAGTACCTAGAACCTAAAGAGAAGGTGCAGTGGGAAAAGCTGGCCATGGGAATGGCACAGGAATTTGTCCTTCTGAATTTGAACTTTGATCCCTGAAATAAAATAGAGGAAATAGCACGCCCCAAACATATTCTGGCTCTGAAAATTCTTGCCTTTTCTCTTTTATTTTTTTTGCTATATATATTTGTCTTCCTCTCTGCCCTCATCACACACCACCAACACCAACAACATCATATGCACACACATGTTATCAAAAGATCACTTAATGTCTTTGCTAGTCTATTGAGTGTCCTATCATATTGCCAGTAGGCCTCCCTTCATTCCTTCCAGGAATAAAGATTATGCGGCTGCTTAAAAAATCCATGACGTTATGCAGAGTAGAAGTAGAAGGAGTGGACTGTGTGGTATGTGTTTGTGTGTGCACATTTGTTCATGTGTGTATTTATGTGTATATGTGTGCATATGTGTACACGTATGCACATTTTGGGTGAGGCATAATCAGAAAGGAGAGATAAAAAGAAGAATCAAGTGAAAGAGACTAACTAATACCTGAGGAATTATGGAGTAAAATAAAGTCAGCTCCCTCAATGACCCATCCACCCACCACGCACAACAAAAGCAAAGTAAACTAGAATTAGGAATGGAGAAATGACTTTTACCTAAGGAGTGGAAAGCATAAGACAAAAAGTAAGCAAGCTAAGAAAAATAGACCTCTACCTCAGTATCTTTTTAGCCAAATTCAAAATGTACTGCCTATAACATTGGCAGTTTACAATAGCAATTAACTTCAATCCTATGCTCTAATTAACCTCAATCAACAAGTCTAAGTAGGTTAATTAAACAGGATTTGGCTAAGCATGAAGCACAAAAATACAGCTGTCTCTTTAAGGAAAGTCACTGTTTACTTAAGATTTTTTATTTCTTTTGGGGTACAAAGCATATCAGAAGATGGAGTGGGGTGGAGGTGTCATTCAGAGAACCTCCCAGGCAGCCTCTTCTCAGGTTTCTTTGGTATTAGCCATCCACATATAGCTCAAATATTCCCTCCAGGTGACCTACATTCACATCCATCCCATCCCTTTGTTGATTATTCTACTCCTACCTCATCACCCCACTCCCTTATATCATAAATTTCTTCAGGACACAGAGCTTATTTGATTCATCTTTGTCTCCTAAAACTCATCAATCAAAGTGCTTTGTGAGTAGTAAGTGCCCAATTAATTGTTCTACTAATTGGATTTTCATCAAAAATGCACTTTTTGCCTCTCCACACCCCTAATTATAATTTGAATTCCTAGTATTTAGGATAAAACAGTACAGATTCTGTGGGGTAGGGTGCCATCCCAGGCTATAGTTGCCTCTCTCATCCTTTATTCTGTCATTCACCATGGGATCAAGAAGACCAATTTAGCCCTGACTGGTTTGGCTCAGTGGATAGAGCGTCGGCCTGCAGACTCAAGGGTCCCAGGTTCGATTCCAGTCAAGGGCATGTACCTTGGTTGCGGGCACATCCCCAGTAGGAGGTGTGCAGGAGGCAGCTGATTGATGTTTCTCTCTCATCGATGTTTCTAACTATCTCTCTCCCTTCCTCTCTGTAAGAAATCAATAAAATATATTTTTTAAAAAAGAAGAGCAATTTAGCCAATTGTGGCATCAAAGGTTGTGAATATTCTGTTTTCAAAAGAATATACTGTTTTCATCAGTATTCACACTAGGAGTTCCATACTCAGAGGCCACTGCCATGGTTTCACAAAGTCAAACAGTCATAATTCTTATTCTGCATTGGTTCTATCATTATTGAATGTCTACTGGATGCTGTGTCTAGATGAATATGATTTTTTCTTTTCATTAGAAGCATTTCAAGTTGAATAAGCATATATGCCTTCTCAATCTCAAATCCAAAGTAGGCCCATCTGGTAGCTGACATTCTGAAAGTGAATGTTAAAATTTTTCCTGGACGTGACAGCTGAGATCACAGAATCTAGATCATAAGGGACCTTAGGAATCAGCCAGTTCAATCTTTTCATTTTACCGATGGGGAATAATAACAAGGGCCAGGCCACACACACCACTGGAAGATTCACTCCAGCCCAGAGCTTGTTCTCTGTCCTTTCTATCTCTGTGGTTGGTGGGGAGCTGCTGTCACTCTATCAGGAAGAAGAACACAGTGTCATGCAGGCATGCTACAGAAAAACATATGACTGCAGAATCCAATTAAATTATTAGATATTCATTAGAGATGTGGTGTTATTTGTACCCACACTAAGGAAAGAGTGCTACCACATTAGATTCTCCACTCAGGGCCAGGAGCAATGCAAGATACTTATTACCACAGTTAATTTTTTTGTATATATATATATATATATATATATATATATATATATATATCCTAGAGGCCCGGTGCACAAAAATTTGTGCCCTCTGGGGGGGGGGGTCCCCCAGCCCGGCCTGTGCCCTCTCGCAGTCTGGGGCCCCTCGGGAGATAACGACCTGCTGGCTTAGGCCTGCTCCCGGGTGGCAGAGGGCAGGCCCAATCCCTAAGTGCAGCCCCTGGTCAGGCTCAGAGCAGGGCCGATTGGGGAGTTTGGCGCCGCCCAGTCATGCACAGAGCAAGGCGGATCGGGAGGTTGCAATGCCACCCTCAGTCACGCTCAGGGTAGACTGATTGGGGGGGTGGGCACCGCCCCCTGTTACACTCAAGGCAGGGTCAATGGGGAGGTTGTGGCGCCACCCCCTGTCACGCACAGAGC
>NW_005871077.1:8619876-8662182 GCF_000147115.1 Myotis lucifugus
CTCACAGAGCAGACCCATCGGAGATTGAAGAACTCCCCCTGTCACTCACAGAGTAGGGCCGATAGGGGAGCTAGGGCACTGCCCCCTGTCAAACACAGAGCAGGGTGGATCAAGGGGTTGGGGTGCTGCACCCTGTCACACTCAGGGCAGGGCCAATGGGGAGGTTATGGCTCTACCCTGTCATACACAGAGCAAGGCCCGTGGAGGGGGGTTGGGGAGCCACCCTCTATCACCCACAGAGCAGGGCCGATCAGGGGGATGGGGCGCCACCGCTGTCACACTCAGGGCAGGGCCGATGGAGAGGTTATGGTTCTACCCTTTCACACACAGAGCTGCAGGGCAATCGGGGGATTGGGGAGCTCTCCCCCTATCAGGCACAGAGCAGGGCTGATCAGGGGGTTTGGGCGCTGCCCCCTGTCACGCTGATCCCGGTGCTGGGAGGCATATTACCCTTTTACTATATAGAATAGAGGCCTGGTGCACGGGTAGGGGCCGGCTGGTTTGCCCTGAAGGGTGTCCTGGATCAGGGTGGGGGTCCCCACTGGGGTGCCTGGCCAGGCTGGCTGAGGGGCTGAGGGCTGTTTTCCCGCTGGCAGTTGACTAAAAGCTCCCAACCACTCCTTGTTTTCTTTCTTTTTTTTTTTTTTTTTTTTTTTTATTCTGGGCCAGCTTTAGCTCTGAGGCCTCGCTGCTGAAAACATGGATACAATGTTGCGGTCTGGGGCTGACTGACAGCCGATTTTGTTTAGCTTCTTATTTGCAACATAGTAATAGTTGCTTAGAGTTGCAGTTGAGAGTCCAGCAAGTGAGGCGGGGAAGGTTGGAGTCTGCAGTTCCTGGAGGAAGCAAGCCTCCCTGCTGGCTTCAGTGCATGGCTGCCGGCCGCCATCTTGGCTGACAGTTAATTTGCATAAGGATACACTGATTAGCCAATGGGAAGGGTAGCGGTCGTACGCCAATTACCATGTTTCTCTTTTATTAGTGTAGATATATATATATATATATATATATATATATTAATCCTTTATTGATTAAAGTATTACATATGTCTCCTTTTTCCTCACTGACCTCTCCCTGGCCATTCCCACCCCCCAGCACATGCCCTCACCCCCCTAGTGTCTGTGTTCATTGGTTATGCTTATAAGCATGCATACAACTCCTTTGGTTGATCTCTTACCACCACCCCCCCCACACACACACACACCCTCCCCTGAAAAACCTCTGAGGTTTGACGATCTGTTTGATGCTTCTCTGTCTCTGTATCTATTTTTGTCCACCAGTTTATGTTGTACATTATATTCCACAAATGAATGAGATCATGTGATATTTACCTTTCTCTGATTGGCTTATTTCACTTAACATAATGCTCTCCATGTCCATCCGTGCTGTTGAGAATCTTTCTTTTTACAGCAGCATAGTATTCCATTGTGTAGATGTACCACAGGTTTTTAATCCACTCATCTGCTGATGGGCACTTAAGCTGTTTCCAAATCTTAGCTATTGTAAATTGTGCTGCTATGAACATAGGGGTGCATATATCCTTTCAGATTGGTGTTTCTGATTTTTTGGGATACATTCCTAGAAGTGGGATTACTGGGTCAAATGGGAGTTCCATTTTTAACGTTTTGAGGAAACTCCATACTGTTTTCCATAGTGGCTGCACCAGTCTCCATTCCCACCAGCAGTGCAAGAGGGTTCCTTTTTTCTCTGCATTCTCGCCAGCACTTATCATTTGTTGATTTGTTGATAATAGTCATTCTGACAGGTGTGAGATGCTATCTCATTGTTGTTTTGATTTGCATATCTCAGATGATCAGTGACTTTGAGCATGTTTTTGTATGTCTCTTGGCCTTCTGTATGTCCTCTTTTGAAAAGTGTCTATTTAGGTCCCTTGCCCATTTTAGATTGGGTTGTTTATCTTCCTTTTGCTAAATTGCATGAGTTCTCTGTAAATTTTGGGATGAAACCCTTATTGGAGATAACATTGGCAAAATGTTCTCTCATGCAGTGGGTTTTCTTGTTGTTTTGTTGATGGTTTCTTTTGTTGTGCAGAAACTTTTTATTTTTATGTAGTCCCATTTGTTTATTTTCTCCTTAGTTTCCATTGTCCTAGGAGCTGTATCAGTAAAAATATTGCTACTACATATGCCTGATATTTTGCTGCCACATTTAATATTAATAAGAGCTAAAAAAGATAATTAATTTAATTCTATTTTTAGGTTTGAAAACTGTGGCTCAATATTTTTTTAAACCCAGATCTCTAAACCATATGTGTTTAATACCAGGTAAGCTAGAAAATCAGGCAAGTTAGGCCAATGATGACATGAGAAGTCCTATCTAACACTTTGGCTGACTAATTCATAAGGAAGCAATTATGCCTGCTCTCTCTCTCTCTCCAATCTTTTGTTGTCCACTGTTTATAATTGTTTTCTTGTGTTGAACCCAGTCTAAAATTATTCTCATCATATCGCCCCTAAAATTACACTTTCTCTTAATTCTGCAGTGCTTGTTTAAGGTAATTTTATTCTCCGGTCACTTAGGCTAGAATCTCTGAGTCATCACTGACAGCTCCTCTCAAAATACTGCCTATCCTGCCTCATGCAAGATCCTTCTACATTCCTATAGCCACTGTCCTTATTAAGGCCTCTCTCTAGGTCAAACATCTTCTCCCCCAAATCCAATCTATCCACTGAGACCAGATTATTCATCTTAAAGACCACTTTCAACCTAAATATTACATTGTAGGACAGTGCATTCCAACAGAACTTTCTGTGGTGATGGAAATGTTCTACACCTGCTCTGTCCAGTATGGTAGCCATTGGCCATATATGGCTATTGAGCACTTGCAATGTGGCTGGTGTGCCTGAGGACTGAATTATTTTCTATTTTATCTATTTTATTTTAATGGATTTAAAATTAGTTAACCACATGTGGCTAGTTGCTACCATGTTGGATAGGGTCACTCTAGGCAAAAAGATCTACTTATTATCTGTGGGAACCATGCTAGGTCCCCGGATAGTCAATGCCTGTGGGAGCACAAAGGCCTTGTTATCAATACACCAGAATGACCAAAGGCCACTCTTGGCATGTGCCTAAATGGAATGTTCAAGGACTCTGAGCTTGGGAATCCTAATCAGGTCAAGATACCATGAGCAGGTGCAAGGAAACAAGGTATACTATGCCCTTCTGTAGCAAATATGATTGATGTAACTATTGGCACGAAGTCTTCTTTGTCTAAATGGTATAAAAGTAGGTTACTGACCAGCTAGATAGCTGGAATTGGCTGAGGTGGGAGTGAGAAGAAGTCTGCTGAAGAGAACAGCTGGGCAGGAGAGACAGGAGAAGCTGCTGAGCCACATACTGCTATAATGTGAGGTGGTCAGTCTAGGAAACAGCATGTGCTGCTCAGATAATAGCTGTGGGTACTGATGGCGATATGGCCACTGGTGTCAGCAATAAAGACTCATTCTTATATACCCACAATTTCTCATGGCTTCTCCATCTAAGACCCGGTGTCCTAGGAGGTCCAGCATCAGGCAGAGGGGCTCAGACCCAACACCTGTTACTAGTGAGCAGAGGATAAAGGAAGAACTTTGACTAAGTTACCAATAGTTAGTACAGTAGGCAGGGTTCAAGCAGGAACCAGCCCTGGCATAGTCAGATAGTAGAATTTAGAAGAATACATGGACTCACAGCCACTCAGAACAACTCAGAGCACCAGAGCTCGTGCAGAGCTCCTGCTGTGTGCTCTGACACTATCCCTGGAATATGACTTGCTATTTTCCTTCCTTACATATCCATAAAAGCAGGAATAGTGCCTGTTGTTTTGTTCACTGCTATATCCTCAGTTCCTAGATAAAGGCTTGACATGTGGTAGGTTCCAAGAAACATTTTTTAAATTTACCTTTATTGTTGAAAGTATTATGGATATCTCCTTTTCATTCCTATTGACCCCTCCACCACATACCCACCCACCTCCAGGCCTTCACCTCACTATTGTCTGTGGCCATTCATATATGCATATAAGTTCTTTGGTTTATCTCTTCCCACCCCCCACCCCGATCTCATCCCTTCCCTCTGAGATTCACCATTTTGTTCATGTTTCTATGTCTCTGGATCTATTTTGTTCATTGGTTTATTTTGTTCTTTATATTCTACATATGAGTGAGATTATGTGATACTTGTCTTTCTCTGACTGGCTTATTTTTCTTAGCCTAATAATCTCCAGGTTCCTCTATGCTGTCTCAAAGGGTAAGAGATCCTTCTTTTTAAAAGTTGCATAGTATTCAATTGTGTAAATGCACCACATCTTTTTTTATCCACTCATCTACTGATGGACACTTGGGCTGTTTCCAGATATTAGCTATTGCAAATAGCACTGCTATGAACCTAGAGGTACATATATTCTTCCTAATTGGTATTTCAGGATTCTTAGGATATATTCCTAGGAATGAGGACACTGGGCCAAGAAACATCTTTTAATGAACAAATCTGTCTCTTCTACCTATCTCTTTCCTATTATTCAAGTTTTGATAACATTTATATTTTTCAAAAAGTGAATACTATGTGGTATTGTGTAACTCATCTGACATGTGAAATTTAGTACAATTTGTATTTTCAATTGTATTCTTGTGTACTTCATTAAAAATGGCAAGAAACAAGGCTATTTGACCACTGGACCCTTAGCACCAGATGCTGGACACACATGAATCTGTTGCTCAGTCACTATTCGTTCAATAATGGATTGTTTCCCAACCTCAGTACTCCCATTAGGTCCCAGGGTACCAGCACATCATTTTTTTCTTAACTCAGGCTCTGGCTCATCCTAATCCTCTGTTCCAGTGGAAACTGCAGTTATTCTACCAATAAGTCTCAATTCTCAAACCACAAAATTGAATTGCAGCTGATCGCAATCCAGAATTGGTTTTTCCCTCATAGCATCCAGAGATATTCTTGTCCATGCTTTGTTCTGACACCTAAGAAAATACTAGAATGATAAAGAGAGGAGATAAAGATGGAGTGAGCATCACAACAGCCATATTGCCTCTCTTATTAGTTATATGACCCTAACTATATTTTCTCAGCTATAGAATAAAAATAATCAGATTTGCACACCTAATCTCCTGAGCTGTCATGAGCTAATATATGTGAAAGTATTTTTATGAGGAATAAAACCATATATAGCTGGTCACTGTATAATGTCATTTCATTGAGCATTGTAATGATGGGATGCTATAAGAACTTAAGTCTTGTTTACATTAATTGCCTATAATAAAATTGGTTTAATTACAAATTATACTTAAAGTTGTAGAACCTATTAATGACATTAAGTGAGAACTTACTATACAAATACAAAATGTAAGTCAGCATAGAGTTGAGTCACAGAGATTTTAGGCAAATTATTGATGTAAAATGTTTAGGTAATTCATTCAACTAATATTTACTGAGCAAAAGCACTGCATTAGACACTGAGGAAACAACAATGAATAAGAGCCACACAGTTCTATACTCAAAGAGTGTCATTCTAGTACTAGAGACAATCCCATATAATAAAAGCCTAATATGCTAAGTGTCCTACCATTCATTCCACCATTTGACCAGTCACTATGATGTGCACTGACCACCAGGGGGCAGATGCTCCTACCAGTAGGTTAGCTTGCTGCTGGGGTCCAGCTGATTGGGACTGGGTAAGACTGGCTGGACATGCTCTGGAGCCCTCCCACGGTCTCTCCCCAGCCAACCAACCTCTTGGGGTCCTTCCCTAGCCAGTCAGCCCTGATCAGCTCCCATTGGCCCTGACTGGGACTGGGTGAGACACCCTGATCAGCCCCAATTGGCCCTGAGGGGGACTGGGAGAGACAGGCCAGACACGCCCTGAATGAATCTGTGCACCAGGCTGGTTTCGGCCCAATCCCCACAGGCCAGGCTGAGGGACCCCACCAGTGTACAAATATGTGCACTGGGCCTCTAGTCCTATCTAATAATAGACAAACATGGTAATTAACCATACCTCTGCTACACTTCCCATTGGCTAATTGTTGAGTGTTTCCTTCCCACGTCCCGCGTGGATTAGGGTTCAGGAACTGGAAGCGGAGCCGCACACAAATGAAAATGAAAAGACAAGAGATAATTGGAAATATTGGGGGACCAGGCGGGCAAGTCCAACTCAAGGGGAAGGACTTCCACCTATGCTCAGGCCTCACCAAGCTTTTATTGATCTGGGATGCACCCATAGCATAGCCCTTAGGCAGGCGACCCCTGGCAACAGGCAGACTAGCCCATCAGCAAGGATTTACATAATAATAATAAATGGGGAAGTTGCTTCAGCTACCACTGTCTGGACAAACAGAGGTGGTGCCTAGCTCCGACCTTTGCTAGGGCTTCAAAGGCACCCAGCCTTCGGGGGGTTCTCTGTCTATGCTTATCAGATAGTGAAGGCAATAAACAGTTTCCCACAGCTAATCAGCAGGATATGCAAATTAACTGCCAACAAAGATGGTGGCCGGCAGCCATGCAGCTGAAACGAACATGAGGCTTGCTTGCTCCAGTGTTGGAGAAAGCCAAGGTTCCCCGCCTGCCGTGGCCCAGCTCTGAGCTCCTGAAGCAACAATGTTTCAATAATAGAAGCTAAAAAAACCCCAGATACCTGCTTTCAGCCAGCCGGGGCCTCAGAGCTTAGAGCGCCAGTGATGGCAACAGAGTTTCAATTATAGAAGCTAAACAAACCCAGATACCTGCTTTCAGCTGGCAACTGTCTCAGAGCTGGAGCCGGCTCTCAGCTCCAGTGACAGCTATAGAAGGTAAATAAATCCCAGAATAAAAAAAAAGAAAAAAAAAGTGGCTGGGAGCTTCAGTCACCCACCAGCCTGAAAATGGCCCTCAGCCCCTCACCCAGACTGGCCAGGCACCCCAGTGGTGACCCCCACCCTAAAGGGAGTGTGGGCAGCCTTAAAACAGCCATCAGCCCGTCATCCAGGCTGGCCAGGCACCCAAGCGGGACCCCCACCCTGATCCAGATTACCCTTCAGGGCAAACCAGCCGGCCCCCATCCGTGCACCAGGCCTCTATCCTATATAGTAAAAGTGTACTATGCAAACTGACCCTAACAACAGAAAGAGTGGGAATGACTGGCCACTATGACACACACTGACCACCAGGAGGCAGACGCTCAATGCAGGAGCTGCCCTCTGGTGGTCAGTGCGCTCTCACAGGGGGGAGCTCTGCTCAGCCACAAGCCAGGCTGATGGCTGCCAGTACAGCAGTGGTGGTGGGAGCCTCTCCTGCCTCCTCAGCAGCGCTAAGAATGTCTGACTGCAGCTTAGGTCTGCTCCCCGCTGGCAAATGGACATCCCCCGAGGGCTGCCGGGCTGCCAGAGGGATGTCTGATTGCCATCTTAGGCCCAATCCCCTGGGGAGTGGGCCTAAGCCAGCAAGTGGTCACCCCCAAGGGATCCCAGACTGCGAGAGGGCACAGGCAGGGCTGAGGGACCCCCTACCCCCGAGTGCACAAATTTTTGTGCACCGGGCCTCTAGTTTTAAATAATAAACTATGTAATATTGTGATATGAAGGAAAATGCAAGGTGTTATATGCATGTATGAATGTAAAAGGAATTAAGTAGGTGAAACTGACAGAGAAGAGAATTTCAAGCAGAAGGGCAGCATGTGCAAAGACCCTGACGAGTAAATTAGCTGAGCATGTATACTTGAAGCAATGAAAGACTAGAGTGGCTGGAAAGCAAAGTCTGGGATAGTGGGAACAGGAATGGTGATACCAGGTGGAGAAGGTGAAGGATGAAGCTGAAGAGATAGGCAGGAGCCAGATCAAGTTCAGCCTGTAGGATGGTGATTTTATCCCAGGAGCATGGAAAATTACTAAAGACTTTTAAGAAGGTAGGTATATAAGAAGATTTGCATTTCTGGAAAATACATCTGAGAGCTCTGTGGAAAATGGATTAGAAGAGAATGAAAATAAACAGGGAGAACAGTGAAGAGGTTGTCAGAGTTTTTTGTTGTTGTTGTTGTTTGTGTTTGTTTGTTTGTTTGTTTTAAGAAAGGGTTTTTGCAGTAAACTGGTCAAGAAGTGATCTTAATTGAAACTATGGTGTTACCAGAAAACATAAAATAAATGTACAGATTCAAGGGATATTTAAGAAGCAAAATCATAAGACTCCTTGATTGATTGGCTAGGAATGAAAGTATAAGAAATAGTAATAATAACCATAAGAAAGCACACTGAAACAGATCACCATGTGCTAAACACAGTTTTAAGTGTTTTACATACATTATTTACTTATTAGTACCTCCATTTTACAGATAAGGACACAAAAGACTAATTAACTTGCTCAAGTCCAGAACTAGTAAATGGTAGAGCTGAGATTTGAACCCATGCAGATTGGTTCCAGAATCTGTGAGGATGAACTTCAATACTACACAGCCCCTCATAACCAGGACTTTCTACTTCTCAGTGCTATTTAGTAAGACAGATACATGGTATGGAGATTAGAATTGAGTTGGCCTGTATATAAAAGCCACTGGTGTGTCACTAAAGATGTTAAAGATGCAGTTCATGTGGGATGTTCAATAAGCCATTGGAGCACAGAAGCAAATTTTTTTTATAACAGACTTTTTTAATTGAAAAGTCATGTCAGCACAATTACAAATATAAAAGTCTGACTTTTTGAAGAAAGCACCAATGTATAATCACTTTTTAAAAAAGAAAAGAGAAGAAAATAAGGAGGGTTTGCTTTTGAAGATAAATTTTTAAAACTATTCCTATATAGTAGTCATTCAAACAAAAAATTACTGGATTTATTAAAAATATAACTTGGCTTACAAAATGACATTTATTTACAATAAACTGGTGTAGGAATAGGAAATATCTGAGAGGAGGGTTTACTTCAAGACCTCAGCAGAGGGGAGGCATTTGGACAGGGGAACAGTTTCTAGCTGCCAATAGGAATATATGTTCTCCTGAAGAATCATCTGCTTCCAGCTATTTCCTACTTTTACAAAAAGTATAATTTTCCCCCAGGGACTCAATAAATTGTCTATTTCTCAGCTTTGAGTGCAATTCAAACCTGAGAGTGGAATCTGATCATTTGATTATGTAAGCCCCAAGTGAGGCAGCAGTCTTCCCCAGAGAACAAATTATTGAGGAATTACCCAATTAGTTGCTTGGCTGCCTCCTTGAGCCAACCTCAGTATGCAGGTGGGACTAAGACCCCACAATCCTCTCTGCTAGGAACTAGAAAAGAACCACTGTCCTCTATTTGTTATCTTCTTCATTTTCAGCAGAAAAAAAAGTAAAGTGTTCACTCCACCTCCTTTTCCCACACCCCAATGATTTGGCCAGGATCCTGTGGTAACAAAGAGGGCAAGGAACAAAATGACTAAGTCCCTAGCTAATACTGAAAGTTTAGAGTTGGATCTTGGCTAGTAATGTTAATCACACACATTAGTGCCTTGAGGAGGCTTGGAGTGACTAGCTTTTAAATCAGACCCATTTCAAGAATTAAATCCATTTTAGTGAGAATCATCTTTGCTAAGTAAGAAGGCCTATGGACTTCAGAGTGCAAGTTGTGAAGGGTAAGATTAAGGTAGAACAAAATAAGGTGCAAAAACTTTCCACTGGATGGAAAAACTCTTTCTCTAAGTATGAGGATCACATTACTTGGTGTTGTCATTGGTGACATTGAAGGTGAGATAAGACATGGTTGTGAAAAGTTAAAATAAGAAAGTGAAAGAATAATAAAACTGATCTTGCCATACATTCCTCTATTTTCTTAGGTCTCTGCTTAATACAACCCCATATAAATAGTGATTTCCTTTTCCTTTCTCAGAATTTAATAGGAAGAGAGTTTTTCCCTCTTACACCTGAGAAAATTTCTCTATTATTCCATTCAGTCCATGTCCCTTATATCTGTGTTACCATCATAGTTTAACAATCCATTAATAAAAATTAATTAAATACTTAATAAACTTTAGTGAAAAGAACATGTCATGTAAAACCACAAAACTCAGTTCTTGGCTCTGCCACCCTTGGCTGTATGACTCTGAGCAAATAAAAGTGCAGTCTCACTTTCCTAATCTGTACAGTGGGGATGATAATACCCCTGCATTGGCTTATTGTGAGTATCACACTAAATCAGATTATGAGGGTAGCTTCCTCAACTGTAATTGGAACATAGTTGGGTACTACACCATAAACCACAGTCCACAATGAGGAAACAGTGGGACCATGCTATGGCAGAGGTACATCAGGGTACTAAGGGACCATAAAAGGAAAGGGAGGTGCTGGAATTGAGAGAGCAGAAGCAAATTCTTGACTCAAGACATAGAAAGTTGTCCATGGATAGGTGGTCATTGAGGCCAAAGGTTTAATAAAGTTTTATTAAAACACAGCCAAGATCATTAGTTCACCTAGCATCTCTACCTCTTTTCCTGTTACAGTGTCAGAGTTGAGTAGCAGCAACAGAGACTAAAATTTTTACTATCTGGCCAACACTAGTGTGGATGAAGTTACCCAGAAAAAGAATATAGTGTGAAAAGAATTTTACTACCATGGTTAAAGGCAAGATATAGAAGAAAGAACTGAAAAGGGAGACTGAGGAGGACTACCAGAGAGGTATTGAAAAAATAAAAAGGAAAGATGGGTGGAGGAAATTACACCAAAGAAAGCAAGAGGAGAGTGTTATAAGAAGAGAGAGTGGTTTGCCTTGTTAAAGGCTGCTCAATGACCAAGATGGTTGGAAAGTGTCCAATGGACTATATAGCATAGAAAGCATTGGTAAATTTGGTAACAATTCAGTGCAGCATTGGGGCTAGACACTAGACTGAAGTGAGTAGAAGTGAAAACAAAGTAAGAGAGTAGCATAATATATAAGCAACTCCACCCAGAGGTGGGCTCTAGACCAGAAGAAGAAAGCAGTAGCTAAAGAGATTAGGGCAAGATTGATATTCAGTTAAAGCAGAAGAGTTTTGTTTCTAATCCTTAAACTGACCTGATTAAATAACAATGTATTGGTCAACAGTTGACCACATATACAACAGTAGTCCCATGAGATTATAATGGAGCTGAAAATTTTCTATCACCTAGCAATATTGTAGCCATTGTACTACCATAGCACAATGTGTTCCCCATGTTTTTGCAGTGTTGTTGATGTAAACAAACCTACAAGTAATATAAAAGCAAAGCACAGCCCTGACCAGTTTTGCTCAGTGGCTAGAGCGTTGGCCTGTGGACTGAAGAGTCCCAGGTTCGATTCCGGTCAAGGCCATGTACCTTGGTTTCGGGCACATCCCCAGTAGGGGGTGTGCAGGAGGCAGCTGATCGATGTTTCTCTCTCATGGATGTTTATAACTCTCTATCCCTCTCCCTTCCTCTCTGTAAAAAATCAATAAAATATATTTTTTAAAAAAGCAAAGCACAAAATTATGTACATAATATTTGATAATGATAATAAACTACTATGTTACTGATTTATGTATTTACTATACTATACATTTTATTATTATTTAGGAGTGTACTATTTCTTATTAAGAAAGTTTTCTGTAAAACAGTATGCTGTGTTACACAGGTAGCAGTTTCATATATCTCATTTTTAGGTCAAGGTGGTGGAGTAGGTGAACACTGTGCTGGCCTCCTTCCACAACCACATCAAAATTACAACTGAATTATGGAAGAAGCATCACTGAGAACCACCTGCAGAACAGAGGTCCTACAACTAAGGATATAAAGAAGAGTCAGGTTGAGGTTAGTAGGAGGGGCAGAGACACAGAACAGGCTAGTTCCCATGGCTACATGTTGTGGTTAAATCAGGAGGAATATCTCAGCTGTGGAGGTTCCACACTGAGGCTCCTCAACCCAGGGTTCCTGTGCTGGGAAGAAACATCTCCATAATTTTTGGCTGTGAAAACCAGCAGGGATTGTAGCTGAGTGAGACTCAGATTCACTCACTCTGGGCTTCAGTACTGGATGGCAGCTCCAAAGGCATCAGGAACATGCATGCTCACAAGTTTACCAGTTCTAAGCTCCAGTGTTGTAGCAGCAGCTTTAAAAGCACGAGGGACAAGAGCTTTGGGGCAAGGGCTGGAGGGCAGTTCACTCCAAGTACAGAAATGCTGGACCATGCCATTTTTCCTTTGTTGAGCCGGTCCCCATCCAACTGAAAGTCATAGGCCATCACCAAATCTGAGCTCTCCATTAACTTGACTAACTATTCACCTGCCCTGGTGATTCCCTAAGACTCCACCTCACCCAATTTGAGTGGCAGGCCCAAATCTCTTCCAGTGGCTTTTCCACACTACCAACCTGTCTCCGTTCATGCTGCAGACCTTCCTAAAATTTCTCAAAGGTTCAAAAACTCCAAATAAGTAGCAGTTGGCCTCAGCATGCCCCAAACCTCTTGCTAAGTGACCCCAAGCCCAGCACTAGTGGAAGCCACCCTCAGATCAAAGCTTAGTCAATGATAAGCCTTAGTCAGTGGTTCTCAACCTTGGCTGCACATTAGAATCACCTGGGAATTTTTTTAAAATCCTCATTTCTGGGCCTCATCCTCTGGAAATTCTGTTTCTTTGTTATGGGGAGAGGCCACAACATTAGTAACAAAGCAACAGAATTTCCAGAGGATGAGGCCCAGAAATCAGGATTTTAAAAAGATTCCCAGGTGATTCTAATGTTCAGCCAAGGTTGAGAACCACTGGAGCCACTCCAGGCCCAGCACAGGTGGCAACCATCTTCAGATTGCTGTATAGCTACTACCAGGTGGCTCTGGGCTGAGCAAAGGCAGCAGCTAAACTTTGCATGCACCAGAGCTCCTCCCAAGAGGCTCCAGAACCAACATACCTAGTGGCTAGCTTAAGACTACACCAGAGCACTCCCCAACCATCTCCACAAATGACACACCCAAAGGGCAAACTTGGCAGGCACCAGAGACCTGCTAATCAATTCCTATTCTGTGAGATCAACCCCCACATATGAACTCATCAGCTGTAGTCACTGCCATCCCTCACAGTTAATCAGCCTGAGGGTCAATCCCTCCCACTAATGTTCCAACAGCACTCAAGTCTCAACTACAACAGGACAAACAACCCACACAAGTGACACCCTAGAGCATCCAGATCAGATGACCAGAAAGGCAGCACAACTGGGCCCCACAGGACACTTACTACATAAGGCCATTCTGCCCAGACTAGGAGACATAGCATATCTACCCAATACACAGAAACAAACACAGGTAGTCAGCCAATATGAGGAAAAAAGAAGTATCTCCCAAATCCGTGGTCAGCAAACTGCGGCTCTCGAGCCACATGCGGCTCTTTGGCCCCTTGAGTGTGGCTCTTCCTAAGCCTTAGGAGTACCCTAATTAAGTTAATAACAATGTACCTACCTATATAGTTTAAGTTTAAAAAATTTGGCTCTCAAAACAAATTTCAATCGTTGTACTGTTGATATTTGGCTCTGTTGACAAGTTTGCCGACCACTGTCCAAAATGAAAGAACAGAACAAAACTCCAGAAAAATGGAGAGAAACAATCTACTACATGGAGAATTAAAAACACTAATTAGAAAGCTGCTCAATGAGCATAGGGAAGGAGTAGATTAACTCAATGATAATTTTAACAAAGAGATAGAAAACATAAAAATGGAGATAGAAAATGTTTTTAAGATGAAGAATATAATAATTGAAATGAGGAATACATTAGAAGAAATCAACAGTGAAGTTAATGAAGCAGAGGGCCAAATTGGCAATTTGGGAGACAAGTTAGCAGAAAATACCTAATAGAGCAGGAAAAAAAATTAATTAGGACAGCTTAAGAGATCACTGGGAAAACATAAAGCGTAATAACATTTACATTATACAGGTACCAGAAGGACAGGAGAGAGAGCAAGGGACTGAGAATCTAGCTGAAGAAATAATGACTGAAAACTTCCCTACCCTGATGAAGCAAAAAGGCACACAAGCCCAGGAAGCATGAAGAGTTCCAAACAAGATGAACCGAAAAAGGCCCACATAAAGACTAATTAAAATGGCAAAGATTAGAGACATACCACATTTCTTTTTTTTCTTTTTTTAAAAAATTGTTTTAGTGCTTAAAGTATTACAAAGAGTATTACGTATGTCTCCTTTTTTTCCCCCGCCCTTGACAATCCCCTGGCCTCTCCTACCCCCAGTGTCTTATGTCCATTGGTTATGCTTATATGCATGCATACAAGTCCTTCGGTTGATCTCTTACCCTCCGCTCCTGCCCCCCAAACCTCCCCAGCCTTCCCGCTGTAGTTTGACAGTCTGCTAGAGGCTGCTCTGCCTCGGTATCTGTTTTTGTTCATAAGTTTATAATGGTCTTTATTATCCATAAATGAGTGAGATCATGTGGTATTTTTCTTTCACTGACTGGCTTATTTCACTTAGCATAATGCTCTCCAGTTCCATCCATGCTGCTGCAAATGGTAAGAATTCCTTCTTTTTTACAGAACCATAATATTCCATCATGTAGATGTACCACAGTTTTCTAATCCATTCATCTGCTGATGGGCACTTAGGCTGTTTCCAGATCTTATCTATGGTGAATTGTGTTGCTATGAACAGAGGGGTGCATATATCCTTTCTGACTGGTGTTTCTGTTTTCTTGGGATATATTCCTAGAAGTGGGATCACGGGGTCAAATGGGAGTTCCATTTTTAGTTTTTTGAAGAAACTCCATACTGTCTTCCATAGTGGCTGCACCAGTCTGCATTCCCACCAGCAGTGCACGAGTGTTCCTTTTAATCCACATCCTCTCCAGCACTTTTCGTTTGTTGATTTGTTGATGATAGCCATTCTGACAGGTGTGAGATGGTACCTCATTGTTGTGTTGATTTGAATTTCTCGGATGATTAGTGACATTGAGCATGTTTTCATATGTCTCTTGGCATTCTGAATGTCCTCTTTTGAAAAGTGTCTATTTAGGTCCTTTGCCCATTTTTTGATTGGATTGTTTATCTTCTTTTTGTTAAGTTGTATGAGTTCCCTATAAATGTTGGAGATTAAATCCTTATCGGTGATAACATTGGCAAATATGTTCTCCCATGCAGTGGGTTTTCTTGTTGTTTGGTTGATGGTTTCTTTTGCTGTGCAGAGGCTTTTTATTTTGATGTAGTCCCATTTGTTTATTTTCTCTTTAGTTTCCAATGCCCTAGGAGCTGTATCGGTGAAGAAATTGCTTCAGCATATGTCTGAGATTTTGTTGCCTTTGGATTCTTCTAGTATTTTTATGGTTTCCCTTCGTACATTTAAGTACTTTATCCATTTTGAGTTTATTTTTGTGTATGGTGTAAGTTGGTGGTCTAGTTTCATTTTTTTTGCATGTATCTGTCCAATTTCCCCAATGCCATTTATTGAAGAGACTATCTTGAGTCCATTGTATGTTCTTGCCTCCTTTGTCAAATATTAATTGAGCATATTGGTTTGGGCCGATTTCTGGGTTCTCTATTCTATTCCATTGGTCTATATGTCTGTTCTTGTGCCAGTATCAGGCAGTTTTGAGAACAGTGGCTTTGTAATATAGCTTGATATCTGGTATTGTGATCCCACCTACATTGTTCTTCTTTCTTAGGATTGCTGCAGCTATTTGGGGTATTGTTTTTAATTCCAGATGAATTTTTGATGAGTTTATTCTAGGTCTGTGAAATATGGCGTTGGTATTTTAATGGGAAGTGCATTGAATTTATAGATTGCTTTGGGCAGTATGGACATTTTCATGATGTTGATTCTACCAGTCCAAAAACATGGTATGTTCTTCCATCTGTTTATGTCTTCCTCTATCTCTTTTTTCAACGTCCTTTAGTTTTATGAGCAGAGGTCTTTTACCTCTTTAGTTAAGTTTATTCCTAGGTATCTTAATTTTTTTGGTGTGATGGTAAATGGGATTGTTTTGTTAGTCTCTCTTTCTGTAAGTTCACTATTGGTGTATAGAAATGCCATAGATTTTTGGTGTTAATTTTGTATCCTGCTACATTGCCAAATTCATTTATTAAGTCTAATAGTTTTTTGATGGAGTTTTTAGGATTTTCTGTGTATAGTATCATGTCATCTGCAAATAAGGACAGCTTTACTTCTTCTTTTCCAATTGGGATGCCTTTTATTTCTTCTTCTTGTCTAATTGCAAAGGCTAATACTTCCAGTACTATGTCGAACAGGAGTGGTGAGAGTGGGCATCTCTATCTTGTTCCTGTTCTAAGGGGAAATGGTGTTAGTTTTTGTCCATTGAGTATGATGTTGGCTGTGGGTTTGTCATATATGGCTTTTATTATGTTGAGGTATGATCCTTCTATTCCCACCTTGCTGAGAGTTTTTATCAAAAATGGGTGTTGGATTTTGTCAAATGCTTTTTCTGCATCAATTGATATGACTATGTGGTTTTTTCCTTTCAATTTGTTTATGTGATGTATCACATTTATTGGTTTGCGGATATTGTATCATCCTTGCATCCCTGGAATAAATCCTACTTGGTCATGGTGTATGATCTTTCTAATGTACTGCTGGATCCGATTTGCTAAGATTTTGTTGAGGATTTTGGCATCTATGTTCATGAGGGATATTGGCCTGTAGTTCTCTTTCATTGTGTTGTCTTTACCTAGTTTTGGTATTAGGGTGATGCTAGCTTAATAGAATGAGCTTGGAAGTTTTTCTTCCTCTTGAATTCTTTGGAATAGTCTGAGGAGGAAAGGTTTTAGTTCTTCCTTGAATGTTTGGTAAAACTCCCCTGTGAAGCCGTCTGGCCCTGGGCTTTTGTTTGCTGGAAGCTTTTTGATGACTGCTTCAATTTCTTCCATAGTTATTGGCCTATTGAGATTTTTAGATTCTTCCTGATTGAGTTTTGGAAGGTTGTATTTTTCTAGGAATATGTCCATTTCCTCCAGGTTGTATAGTTTGTTGGAGTGGAGTTGTCCATAGTATTTTTTAACAATCCTTTGTATTTCTGTGGGGTCTGTTGTTATTTCGCCTCTATCATTTCTGATTTTGTTTATTTGAGTCCTCTCTCTTTGCTTCTTGGTGAGCCTGGCTAGAGGTTCATCAATCATGTTTATCCTTTCAAAGAACCAGCTATTCGTTTCATTGATTTTATGTATTGTTTTTTTGGTCTCTATTTCATTTATTTCTGCTCTAATCTTTATTATCTCCTTCCTTCTGCTCACTCTGGGGTTTTCTTGTTGCTCTCTTTCTAGTTCATTGAGATATAGAGTTAGATGATTTACTACCATTTTTTTTGTTTTGTTTTTTGAGATAGGTCTGTAGAGCTATAAACTTCCCTCTCAGGTCTGCTTTCATTGTGTCCCATAGGTTTTGGATTGTTGTGTTTTCATTGTCATTAGTTTCCAGGATGTTTTTAATTTCTTCTTTGATCTCATTGGTAACCCAATCAATATTTAATAACATGCTATTCAGCTTCCAAGTGTTTGAGTATTTTGGGTTGTTTTTATTGTAGTTTATTTCTAATATTATGCCATTGTGGTCTGAGAAGATGCTTGGTATGATTTCAATCTTCTTGAATTTGGGGAGACTTTGTTTGTGAGCCAATATGTGGTCTATTTTTGAAAATGTCCCATGAGCACTTGAGAAGAACGTACATTCCGTGGCTTTGGGGTGAAATGTTCTGAAGATGTCATTTAAGTACATCTGATCTAGTGAGTCATTTAGGATTGCTGTTTCTTTGCTGATTTTTTGTCTAGAGGATTTATCCAGTGATGTTAGTGGTGTATTAAAGTCCCCTACTACGACTGTATTGTCGATCTCTCCCTTGATATCTTCCAGGAGTTTTTATTAATGTATTTGGGTGCTCCTGCATTGGGTGCATATATGTTTATCAGGGTTATATCCTCTTGTTGTGTTGATCCCTTTAGTATTATGAAGTGGCCTTCCTTATCTCTTGTTATGGCTTTCACTTTGAGGTCTATTTTTTTCTGATATAAGTATTGCTACCCCAGCTTTTTTTCTTTCCATTTGCCTGAAAGATATTTTTCCATCCCTTCACTTTCAGTCTGTGTGAGTCCTTTATTCTGAGGTGGGTCTCTTGTATACAGCAAATGTATGGGTCATGGTTTTTTATCCATTCAGCCACTCTATGTCTTTTGATTGGAGCATTTAGTCCATTTACTTTTAAAGTTATTATTGAAAGGTACTTGTTTGTAGCCATTTCTATTTTTTGTGCCTGTTTTCTTTCTTAGCTTTTTATTTCTTCTTTTTACACCATTCCCTTTAGTATTTTGTGCATTGCTGGCTTGGTGGTGATAAACTCCCTTAGCCTTTTTTCGTCTGTGAAGCTTCTTATTTCCCCTTCAATTTTGAATGATAGCCTTGCTGGATAGAGTATTCTTGGATTCAGTCCTTTGCTTTGCTTCACTTTGTAAATTTCCATCCATTCTTTTCTGGCCTGATGTGTTTCTGCTGAGAAATCATTTTATAATCTAATGGGTGATCCCTTGTATGTAACTTTCCGTCTCTCTCTTGCAGCCTGTAAGATTCTCTCTTTGTCCTGAACATTTGCCATGGTAATTATGATGTGTCTTGGTGTGGGTCTTTTCGGGTTCTCCTGGTTTGGGACTCTCTGTGCTTGTGTGACTTTTTTCTTCCCCACCTCAGGGAAGTTTTCTGATATTATTTCTTCAAATAGGTTTTCTAACCCTTGTTCCTCTTTCTGTTGTTCTGGCACCCCTATTATTCGTATGTTGTTTCATTTCATGTTGTCCCATAGCTCCCTTAGGCTCTCCTCCTGTCTTTTAATATTTTTTCTCCAATTGCAGTTCAGTTCAGGTGTGTTTTGTTTCCCTGTCTTCTAATTTTCTAATTCGGTCCTCCGCTTCTCCTATTCTACTGTTGAAAGTTTCAATGGTGTTTTTTATTGCAGCTATATCACTATTCCTTTCTTCTTGCTTGTTGCATAAGTTGTTGATTTTTTCCTCCATCTGGTTTATGCATTCTAGGACCCTTAATCTGAATTCTTTTTCTGTCATGCTGAATGCTTCTGTTTCACTTAGCTGCTTTTCTGGCGAGTCCTCCTTTTCTTTCCTTTGGGGGTTTCTTTGTCTACCCATGTTTGATCTCACCGACATATCTAGATGTTGAGTCCTTCAGGGGCTGCTCCTTGGGTGGCAGTGGCTTCTCGGGCCGTGGTTGCTCCTTGGGCGGTTGTGGTAGCAGCTGCTCCTCAATTGGCAGCAGCTTCTCTGGTGAGTGCTGTTCGCAGCTATGGTGGCTCCTCTGGCTGGTGGGGGGAGGCTTCACACACAGCTGCTGTTCCTCAGACAGAGGGTGTGCTGATCACAAGGCTGCTGTTCCTTGGATGGGGGAGGGCTACACACGCAGCTGCTACTCCTTGAATTGGGGCGGACTTCTCACGTGGCTGCTGATCCTTGGAGCGGGGCTGGCTGTATGCTGCTGTTGTTCCTCTGATGTGGTGGGCTGCTTGTGGGCCTACTGCTCCCAGGACTTGGGCAGGTTGACTGCAAGTCTGCTGCTCCTTGGACAGGGGTGGGCTGCTTGCAAGGCTGATGGTCTTTGGATGGGAGTGAGCTGCACACGTGGCTGCTCCTCCTCGAACGAAGATGTGCCACTCACCCGGCTGCTGCTTGTCGGACAAGTGCAGGCTGTTGTGGCTCTGCTCCTCGGACCGGTGCGTGCTGCGCAGGGCTGCTGATCCTTGGACATGGGCAGTCTGGTCATGTGGCTGCTGCTCTTCGGACCGGGGTGGGCTGCTGCTGCTCCTCAAATGAGGCCGGGCTGCTCGCAGAACTGCTGCTCCTCAAGTTGGGCAGGCTGCTCGTGCAGCTGCTGCTGCTTGGATGAGGGCAAGATGCTTGTGCAGCTGCTTCTCCTCGGACTAGTGCAGGGTATGCACAGCTGCTGCTCCTCAGATGGGGGCAGCCTGCGCAGGGCTGCCGCTCCTCAGACGTAGGAAGACTGCTCGTGTGGCTGCTGCTCCTCGGACGGGGAAGCGGGCCACTCACACAGCTGCTGCTCCTTGGACAGGGTCAGGCCACATGTGGCTGCTGCTCTTAGGCTCGAGGCAGGTTGCTCACGTGGCTGATGCTCTCTGGACAAGAGTGCGCCGCTCACGTGTCTGCTGCTCACGTGGTTGAAAAAATAATGTGAAAAGAAGTAGGAAATAAAGGAACAAACAAAAAAAAGGAGAACAAAGAAAAAAGCAATAAAAAAGCTAACAAAATAATAATAAAAAAATAAAAATGAAAAATTGAAATGTCATTCCTTTGGCTGGCTTAAGATCCCAGTTTTCTGGAATGTCTGTGATTTTGTTGTTGTTGTTGTTGTTGTCGTTGCTGGGACTGAAAGCCCCTCTATAGGCCAGACCCTGTTAACTCCCAGGGACTAAGCAGATTATTTTAATCCTTCATCTAATTCAGGGTGGAATCTGGGTGTGGCTGTATTCCTTGCCTGGGGGTTGGAGGGAGGGGTGGGGTTATAACTTTAGGAGAAAATGGCTGCCCAGGTCCTGGGCTCAGGGGTGACTCAGCACTCAATTTGCTGCCACTTCTCCTGGCCCCCCTTCTCTCCCCAGCCTCTCCCCAGATTCCACTCGTCTGCATTTTCTCCTGCTCTTCAGCACAGGTGAGTGTCTGCATCCGAAATGTCCTATGAACAGGGTTCAGTGAAAACAAACAAACAAATGCCAGCCACAGAAATGGGGAAGGCTGAGTCTAAAACTGTAAGAGATTACCTTCTAAAATTTTAACTCCTTAAGCATGCAAATCAATAGTCTATAATAAAATCTCTTACTTTTTAAAAGCGGAATCCACTTTTTTAAAGCCAAATCCTGCCCTGTTAGCCTGGTTAAGAAAACGTTCCCACACCGCCTACAGCTCCGGACTACTGTAGCTGATTGTGGCCGTTTGTGTGCGGTGAAATAACCCCCCACCTTTACAGTGCCCCCACCTTTACGGTGAATTTTCCACACCTTTTCTCGGTGAAACTTCCTTTTTTCGCTCTAGCGAAACCTTCACTTCCAGTTTTCCCGTTTTGGGCTCCAGATGTGGCGTGTTCCCTTCCCATGTCCCGCATGGGTCAGGGTTCAGGACCTGGAAGCAGAGCCGCACACAAATGAAAATGAAAAGACAAGAGATAATTGGAAATATTGGGGGACCAGGCGGGCAAGTCCAACTCAAGGGGAAGGACTTCCTTCCTTGCTCAGGCCTCACCAAGCTTTTATTGATCTGGGATGCATCCATAGCATAGCCCTTAGGCAGGCGACCCCTGGCAACAGGCAGACTAGCCCATCAGCAAGGATTTACATAATAATAATAAATGGGGAAGTTGCTTCAGCTACCACTGTCTGGACAAACAGAGGTGGTGCCTAGCTCCGACCTTTGCTAGGGCTTCAAAGGCACCCAGCCTTTGGGGCGGGGTTCTCTGTCTATGCTTATCAGATAGTGAAGGCAATAAACAGTTTCCCACAATCAAGAACCTTGCTTGGATTTGGAGTAATGCCACTAAGAAGTGTATAAATGACATCTGGAAGAAGATACTCAAGAGATTTGTTTATGACCTTGAAATAATTGCCAAATATGAGAGGTTATAAAAATCAACAAGGAGGTTATTGAGAAGGCAAACAACTTTAACCAGATGTAGATGAGAATGACATTGAGGAGCTCCTAGAGGTGGTTCTGAGAAATTAAAGATGAATTGTTGGAACTGGAAGAGGAATGCATAGCTAAAGGAGAGACAATAAAAAATGAAACTGCAGGAAAAGAAAAAGAAGAATTCCCAAGAAAATTCACAGTGAATGGCTTAGCAGAATCTTTGTAGACCTCAGCTAGCTCCTTAAAATATTTGAAGACATGGACTGCAACACTGAAAGATTTTCATGATAGAGCGGAATGTTTATGGTGCATTATCTGCTTACAAGGAAATCTATAAGGAAAAAAAGAAACAAGTCAAGCAAACCACCATAGACATATTTCTGAAAAGAGTGATACATCCTCAAAAAGAACCTCAGGCAAGTCATTTAGGAGGAATTCCAGAAGAGGACATTGTTACCATAGGAAATGACAGCCCTGTTCATATTATGACCCTTGAAGACTTTCCAGTGAAACTAGATGTGGCAATGGAAAACAATGATATTGATGATCATGACCCTCTGTAGAATTAAGCTAATGTCTGCGTTTGTGTCTTAGTTTGTTAACAACAAAGTAAAATTAATTAAAAAGCTAAAAATAGTAACTTAGAGCATGTTTTCATATGTCTCTTGGCCTTCTGTATGTCCACTTTCGAAAGGTGTCTAAGTTCTTTGCCCCTTTTTTTATTGGATTGTTTATCTTCTTTTTGTTAAGACATATGTGTTCCCGATATATTTTGGAGATTAGGCCCTTATCCTATCTAATAATAGACAAACATGGTAATTGACCATACCTTCGCTACGCCTCCCATTGGTTAATCAGAGCAATATGCAAATTAACCGCTAACAAAGATGGTGGCTAATTTGCATACTGCAGGCAGAGTGGGACAGTGGGAGCTGCCAGTGCAAGCAGCCATCCAGGTCCCCGTGTGCGACCCCAGAAGCCTCCTGCCTGCTGTCCCTGATCGGATCCTATCCCGGGCTGCAGGCCAGCCCCGGAAGCCCCAGAAGCCTCCTGCTTGCCACCCATGATAGGATCCAATCCCAGGCTGCAGGCCGGCCCCAGAAGCCCCAGAAGCCGCCTGATATGGCAGTAATTCTATCAGTAAGCGCTCTGAAAGTCAGTGGCATAAATACACCAATTAAAAGACAGATTATGAGGGTGAATCAAAAACAAAACCCACTTTAAATATAAAGACACATATAGATTAAAAGTAAATGAATTAAGCTGCAGCTGTTTTGCTCAGTGGATAGAGCATTAGCCCATGGACTGAAGGGTCCCAGGTTCGATTAACAAAATCTTGGGTAAAGATTATCAAAAACAAAGTAAATGGATTAAGAAACATTAAAGAGATTATAAGAAAAATATATTCCAAATTTTGTTAGTTGTATAATGGTTATGTTTAAATTATTAACACCTAAGAAATTGGGTGTAGGGTACATATAATATGCTGTAGTATTTTATAGTTTTTTTTACATGTATGAGATTATTTCAAATTAAAATATTAAAAAATTAAAAATTAATAAAATATTAATTGAAATGTATCTGCATTACATGAAAAATCTCCTAATTGCTTCTAGCATAATTTATTAAATTGTGCTAAAATTTACAAGGATCCAATTAAAAAATATCTTAATTCTAAATGATATAATAGAAAATATATAATAGTGCAGTTATAAGCACTTATCTGAAAATAAAAATTTAAAGAAATGAATTTAAAGAAGGGATTAGCCAGAGAAAATATATGCACAACCCATGGAAACAGACAACAGTATGGTGATGGCCAGAGAGAAGTGGGGGGCAAGAGCTGGGTAGAGGGGGCAAAAGGGGGAAAATAGGGACATCCTATATCTATATATATAAAAGCCTAAGCATCTGAACAACTGAATGACCAAATGACCGGTCGACTGGTCGCTATGATACACACTGACTACCAGGGGGCAGACGCTCAACGCAGGAGCTGCCCCCTGGTGGTCAGTGCACTCCCACAGCCAACCTCCCACAGTCCCTCCCCCCAGCCAGCCAACCTCCCATGGCCCCTTCCCCCGCCAGCCAACTACTCCTGTCCCGGATTGGCCCTAATTGGCCCCAATCACTGGCCAGGCCGAGGAATCCCACCTGTGCACGAATTCATGCACTGGGTTTCTAGTAATAATAATAAAAGGCTAATATGCAAATTGACTGAATGGCAGAATGACCGGTTGCTATGATGCGCACTGGCCACCACGGGGCAGACGCTCAATGCAGGGGCTGCCCCTGGTGGTCAGTGCACTTCCACATGGGGAGTGCCACTCAGCCAGAAGCTGGCTCATGGCTGGCCAGCACAGAGGTGGTGGCAGGAGCCTCTCCCACCTCCATGGCAGCATTAAGAATGTCCAACTAACAGTTTAGACCCGATCCCTTGGGGGCCTAAGCCTTTAGTCGGACATCCCCTGAGGGCTCCCTGGCTGCCAAAAGGATGTCTGACTGCAAGCTTAGGCCTGATCCCCCGGGGAGTGGGCCTAAGTCGACAGGTGGACATCCTCCAAGGGGTCCTGGACTGCAAATGGGCACAGGCCGGCCTGAGGGACCACCCCCCGAAGTGCACAAATTTTTGTGCACTGGGCCTCTAGTCAGATATAACATTGGCAAATATGTTCTCCTATGCAGTGGGCTTTCTTATTGTTTTGTTGATGGTTTCTTTTGCTGTGAAGAAGCTTTTTATTTTGATGTAGTCCCACTTGTTTATTTTCTCCTTAGTTTCCATTGCCCTAGGAGCTGTATCAGTAAAGATATTGCTACAACATATGTCTAATATTTTGCTGCCTATAGATTCTTCGAGGATTTTTATGCTTTCCCATCTTATGTTTAAATCCTTTATCCATTTTGAGTTTATTTTTTGTGTATGGTGTAAGTTAGTGGTCTAGTTTCATTTTTTTTGTATGTATCTGACCAATTTTCCCAGCACCATTTATTAAAGAGACTGTTTTGACTCCATTGTATGCTCTTGCCTCCTTTGTCAAATATTAATTGAGCATAATGGCTTGGGTCGATTTCTGGATTCTCTGTTCTGTTCCATTGGTCTATATGTCTGTTCTTGTGCCAGTATCAGGCAGTTTTGAGAACAGTGGCTTTGTAATACAGCTTGATATCTGGTATTGTGATCCCACCTACTTTGTTCTTCTTTCTCAGGATTGCTGCAGCTATTTGGGGTATTTTTTTTTATTCCAGATGTGTACGTAGAGCTCGGGAAGTATGTCTCAGCGCTGCGGCTGATGCAATGGTGTGAGCACACTCCACCATGACATGCTTCCTCGGCACACCAGGAAGTAGCAACGTCCGCCTGAACGAACTCCTAGAGCCACGTGCACAGTACCCCAGCCTTTCAGCCATTGGTCGCCTGTAGTAACGTATCTCCCTCTGATTGGTCCCCTCATGCTATATATACCCCTGTAGTTCCACAATAAAATGGATCTGCGTCACTGAACCTGGTCTCTGGAGTCATGCATGCAGACGCCCTAGCGCATTGGGGCTCCATCGTCCTCACCCCCGAGGGACCCCCTGCTTCACAGATGAATTTTTGATGAGTTTGTTCTATGTCTGTGAAATATACCATTGGCATTTTAATGGGAATTGCATTGAATCTATAGATTGCTTTGGGTAGTATGGACATTTTAATGATGTTGATTCTACCAATCCATAAACACAGTATTGATAGGGGAGACCTACAACCTGATAGATAGAGCACCTGAATTAATCTGAAAAGTAATTATATTATTTTAAATCTTAGAACACATATCCCTATGTGTATAGAGTGTTAAGTTTCTTATATGAATAGGGAGTTAAGTTTTTCTTAAAGTTTCTTTTTCAAGGCCTGTGTGAAGCGATTGGGGAAGTGACTCAGCTCTGAATCCAGCAAGCAGAACCGAGAGGCATGGTCAGGCAGACCCACCAGGAGTCAAAACATCATCTCGTCCACATCATCTCATCTCCTGATGACTAAAGGACAATAGCTGACATCTGTGGACACCCAGGCCTGCACGTAGCTGCATTCCTCATCCCAACCCCCTTCCCGCTTGTACCCTAACCTTGAAAAAACGGTTTCCAATGCTTATCTTGCAGGGGCCTTTGAGCATAGTCTCACGTCCCCTTACCACCATCATAGGGGGAGCTGCAAAAGCCTGCAAAAAGCCCAGGAACTGGGAACAAAGACCTTAGTGCCCTTTATAAGATCAGAGGCTGCTGCAATCAGGGCTCAGCTTTGGAAACAAGTTCCCCTGAGCCATGGCACCAATGCTCCTGCAATAAAATGCATTTTCTGAATTTTCTGAGTGCCTGGCTGTATGTCTTCCCGCTGCCTGGAAATTTTGTCATAACAGTTTATTCTTCCATTGAGATACCATCGCACACCTGTCAGAATGTCTATCATCAACAAATCAACAAATGTCAAGTGCTGGCGAGGATGTGGAGAAAAAGGAACCCTTGTGCACTGCTGGTAGGAATGCTGATTGATGCAGCCACTGTGGAAAACATTATGGAGTTGCCTCAAAAAGTTAAAAATAGAAATCCAATTTGACCCAGTGATCCCACTTCTAGGAATATATCCCAAGAAGCCAGAAACACCAATCAGAAAGGACATATGCACCCCTATGTTCATAGCAGCACAATTTACAATAGCTAAGATTTGGAAGCAACCTAAGTGCCCACCAGCAGATGAGTGAATTAAAAAAACCTGTGGTACATCTACACAATGGAATACTATGCTGCTGTAAAAAAGAAAGAACTCTTACCATTCTCAACAGCATGGATGGACCTGGAGAGCCTTATGCTAAACGAAATAAGTCAGGGAAAGGTAAATATCACATGATCTCATTCATTTGTGGAATATAATGAACAACATAAACTGATGAACAAAAATAGACACCGAAGCATTGAACATACTATCAAACTTCAGTGGGAAGGCAAGGGAGGGAAGGTGGGGGCGGGTAAGTGATCAACCAGAGGACTTGTATGCATGCATATAAGCATAACCAATGAACACAGACACTGCGGGGGGTGGGGGCAGGGGTTGTCAGGGCATGTGCTGAGGGGTGGGGGTGGCAGGGGAGAGGTCAATGGGGGAAAAAGGAGACATATGTAATACTACATGTAAGACTTTAAACAATGAAAAAAAGAAAAAGAAAAGAAATAAATAAATAAAAATAGAAAAAAAGCTTATTAAATAAGGATTTAAAAAATATTTTTGTGCAACTATACAATGTGTTTGTATTTTAAGCTAATGTTATCACAAAAGAATAAAATAGTTTTTAAAATGATAAGTTTATAAAGTAAAAACATTACAGTAAGGGAATATTAATTTATTATTGAAGAAAAAATATCTTTGTATAAACTTAGTGTATCCCAAGTGTACAGTGCTGATAAAGTCTGTAGCAGTGTACAGTAATGTCCTAGGTCTTAATATTCACTCACCACTTACTGACTGGCCTATACCCACTCCTATTTATGGTAAGTTCCATTTATGGTAAGTTTCCTATACAGGTGTACCATTTTCATCTTTTATACCTCAGTTTAACTGTAGGTTTTTTATGCTTAGATACATTTAGATACACAAATACTTACCATTGTGCTGTTATTGTCTATGGGATTGAATGCAGTAACATGCTATACAGGCTTGTAGTCTAGGAGCAATAGATGTAGCATATAGCCTAGGTTTGTAGTACGCTATACCATCAAGGTTTGAATAATTGCACTCTGTGATTTTTGCACAACAATAAAATTGACTAATGACACATGTCTAAGGATGTAAGCTTTCTGTCAGGTAAAGATTATAGGAGCTTATTCTTTACTTTCTGAAAATTCTAGTACAGTGAATTTTTTAAAAATGAGAATGATAACAAAGCAGGAGAGAGGACATCAGTGGATGAAAAAGTTCAAAAATGTTTACTTGCATCCTGGATGGAAAAGTGAAACCTGCCTTGGTAAAGTAGTGGAAACCATAACAACCCAAAGGGCATGCAGTTAGCTATCTACTTAGAAATAAGTCATCTTGTTCAGCAGAGCCCCAGACAAACTCAGAAAATGGAGGCATCCAAAACAGGAGAGAGCAGTGTTGAAGCCCCTACTCCACCCTCTGCCCATGACACTAACATCCACATGCTTCCCCAATTCACACCTGGGCAGAAAGTTTGAGGGGTTTTTTTCCTCCTAGAAAAGTAAATGAGAAGTGCACTATGCAACTGAAAACTGACTGCTTATTCAAACCATGCCCAGGGCATGGTCAGACCCCTGGCAGCTCCTGGCAAAGACAGCTCTCTGGTTGCCCAGAAATTTCTGTGGAAATTGAATAGCCACAAAGAAAATACCTCCACATTCTGCTTTGTGGAATTTCCCCAATGAAATATCCAGCTCCCCTCTATTACTCCATAGTAAATCCATCCAAGTCTGCAGGAGATATCAATAAAAAGGCCAAACATGAGAAAGATGCCAAAATAAACAAAGAAAAAAATGAAACTAAATAAAACAGAGATAATGCAGAAGCTAAAAGAAAACTTAAAAAACACTAATGTGCTCAGAGAAATACAGAGGATTATATTGCATTAACAAAATAATAACAATGTATTATAGTAAATACAAATCAGAACACAAAAAATAATTCTTGAAAATTAAAAATTAGAAGATATCTTAAAAATCCAATAGATGTGTGGAAGATAAAGTTGAAGAAATCTACTAGATATAGAACAGAAAGAGATTATTCAATTGAGTAGTTGCCATGTTCTAAGTACTGTTCTAGAAAGTGGAAATACAAAGTGAACAAAACTGAAAGAAAACTCTGCCCTCATAGTACTTACATCCTATACAAGAAAATAAAATAAATAAGACAAAAATAAGGTTTGAAGCCAGGTGGCCAAATTTTCAGGAAATGTGAGTGCCAGAAAGAGCAAAAAGGATAAAAAAAATGAGATGGATCAAAATTATCAAAAAAAATAATACAAGAATACTTCCAGAACCAAAGGATACAATTCTCCAGATTAAAATGAATAACCTAAATAAATGAACAGCATGACAAAAGAGAAAACAAGGCACATTATCATGACAGGTCAGAAAACAAAAAATGGAGATTCCTAATAGCGTTTAGATCTAAGCAATAGGTTACATTTGAAGAAAAAAAATAGAATTCTCAATAGAAATAATTGATACTGGATTAATGCCTAAAATATTATGGGAAAATATTTTTAACCTAGATACCTATAACCAAATTATCAAATTTATTATGAGAACAGAATAAAGATATAGTCAGACATTCAAAGACTCAAAAAATGTTAACTTCTACAAACTCTTCTATACATGCTTACTGAAGACCACAAAAAGGAGAAATTCAAAAGTAGGAGAGTTTCAAGTTAAAGTTCAAGGCTGATGGTAGTACAGATAGGCTGAATAATACCCAGTCTAAATTGAAGCATGAAGGTGCAGGACCCTAGGAATATAATTGTTGATGCTATAATGGAGAGTTTGAGTGTGATTTATAGGCATGAATTTCCAGCAATAATTTATATGGCACATCAAAAGCCTGAATCTGCTCTGAAAAAGACATACCCCCTGAAAATGATCTTTATTTTATAACAACCTTAAATGTGCTGAGCTGAGGATATTGGCCTAACCAATTATGTTCCTTCCATCCATAATGAGATAGACCCATGCCCCGACCTGCAGGGCACGCTTCGTGGGTACACCGCACCAAATCCTGCAAAGGAATGAGAGGATAGGAGACGTGAAGAAATGGAGGCAAGACAAAGTTCTGATCAAGCCTCAGTTTTATTTTTACAGCGAGTGGTATTTATGTTGTTTCTAGAGGAAGGGGGTGGGCAAAGGAAGTCGTTAAGGATGTAACAGGCCTTGGAATGTTGCAGCTTATCAGTGGAGATGTAGCTTGCTTTGTGCTTAGGGTGAGGGTATGTTATTTAACTCCAGGCTAAATCGCAAGGTGAACTTTTAACTCCAGGCCAAATCGGGAGTTGGCTTGGAGGAGCCAGAAACCTCTTGTTGTGAGCTGGAGATGTATATGTGATTTATAATGGCTCCCAACAATTCCTCCCTTACCATTTAGTTAAGGGTGGGCATTAACCGACTGGGGGAGTAGTGACCTGGTTCCTCCCATGAGATCAGCAGATCTCACCTCTGGTGGCTCTTGGTATCTTTTGGGGAGGAGAGGCAGAGCCAACAATTATATATGTATGGATACCAACCTCTATGCAAACCAGGTGTGCTCACAGAGAAATCCAGAGGCGGTCGAGAAAATTTTGATTTTCTGTTTTGACCTTCCCTTGCAGTGCTTTGCCCTGCACCCAGATGGTACCCATACCATACCTCTATATAGAGTGTAGGTAAGCATTCCTCTGGCTTTATGCTGTCCCCGTGGGGAGGGAGCTCTGGCAATCATAATCACGTTCTCGGTCTATAGTAGTTAAACGGTGGTAGTGAACCTGAATGGGTTTGGCCAGGATGCTATCAATTTGCTGTTTGACAAAACTTGTCAGTTTCTTAAAAGCCCATGGACCAAAGGTTAAAATTAACAGTAAGCTGACAAGGGGGCCAAGTGCAGGAAGCAGGTAGGGGAGTAGGCCATTGAGTCCGCTCCAAAGGGGGTTTTCGAACAGCTCTCTTCGCCTTTTCACCAGGTCTTCCTGGAGTTTTCTTATCTTGTCTCAGACGATTCCAGATTTGTTGGCATAAAAACAGCAGCGTTCCTGTAGGGCTAAACATATTCCTCCCTGCTCTGCTATAAGTAAATCTAATCCTCTTCTATTTTGTAAAACTACTTCTGCTAGGGAGTCAATTTGGTCTTGGAGATCATTGATAGTACCTGAAAGAGCCTGAACATCAATTAACTGATTAGATAATTTATTATAGGTATGTAATGCGGTTCCTAATCCAGCTGTGCCAGTGGCCACAGCTCCAGAGACTCCCAGTCCTATAAGTAAAGGAATAAATTGGACAGCCCGCTTACTGCGTCCAGCAATGTAATCAAGGCTGGGTAGGGGGACAGGTTCTCCCCCTGGAATAATATCAATGTCAGGGAGAATACTAGCCTGAACACATAATCCTGTCCAGTTTAAAGGTAGAGCTGTATAGGCCATATTATCTCCACATACAAACACTCGTCCAGGAGCGGGGCAAAGGGAGGAACTGTGATTGTGAACGGGAGAGCTGTTAACAAAGCTAACGAAGCCTACATCTAGATCATAACTATTATTCTGGGGGAGTTTTTGTAGACATGAGGAAAAGTTGAATGCAACAGGTTGAGTTCTAAAGGGCAAACTGAGGGTACAATTATTATTAGAAGTGATGTTACTGATGTCATCTGGAATGACAAGGGGCATAGGTGTACCTAGGGTCATGCATAGCCAACAGTTTTCTGCAAGGGATGGATTGGAGGCATTTAAAGCACGGAGTGTGGCTTCTAAGATATCAGAGGTTTGGGTGTCTAGATCTACTCCTCATGATTTAGGTAAGGCTAAAGGGTGATAGTGGAGGGGAGGATACATGTTTCTAATGAATTCTTCAATTTGGTTCTGAACGAGGGCTTCCCTGACTCTGTCAGAATTTATAGTATGATAGGCAGCTTTCTCATTTGATGACCCATCAGTAAAAACAGTTAAAGCTCCAGGAATTGGTTCCTGCGTAGTATTTTTTGGTATAATGATGGAGGTTTTATATAAAAATTGTAAAAGTTTATCTTTTAATAGGTGACAACTAAGTTCTCCTGAATATCCATTTAACCCAATTTGCCAATTTTAAGTCAGTTTGAAATAGCATTTATTCTTTTAACTTTACTTGTCCTAAGTTATGGACAGTAAATGACCTTAATTAAATTTCTGGTATTAGTTTTTGGGTAAATTTACATAAACTTTGTTTAAGGAGACAAAACACAAATTATTTAATTTAGCTTTTGAGGCCCAATATATTGATTTTTAATTTTAGTTAGGCATCTGAAGGAAACCTTTTTATTTCCTTCCAGACAGCTTTCTTTCTCACACAAGCAACAAATGTAAGAAACATGGTTGCCTTTTGAGATTTTAACAAATACTGCCGCAAAGCCATATATTTCAAGTGATTATTTTAAAAAGGCAAAGCGAAGCAAGTAAATTTAGTATTTAGTAAACTTCTGATTCACAAGGAGCAAACGCTGCCCCACCTCCAGCCTAATTTAAAATGCAGCGGCGAGGAGCTTTTGTTATTTCAAATTACATCTTAAAATTCCACTGCTGTATTTTAAGAAATATTAAACAAAATTACTTGTTTTGCCCTTTCTCAGAGGCAAAAACTTAAAATATATTTATTAATTTATATTTGATAAAGCTTTCCATGTGTTTCAAGTATATTAAATTGGCTTTATTAAAAAACCTTTAAGAAGAGAGAATAAACTTTTGAAAACATTTCAGGGCCCATGAAATGTCCCAAAGTCATTCCTTGGTTATAGTTTTGAAATCCAACTTGAAAGACCATCAAATATATACGTATATATATGATTTAAAGATTATATACCTTTTATAATTATTAAGAGATCAATTAAATTTAAACTGATCTTTATATTTAAAAATTTCGGTTGGGATTACAAAATTTATCCTCTTTTTTCAATTAGACAAATGTTGAAATTTTACTATAATTATATGATTTTTCCAAATTTATTCAACCAGAACTTTAAACTCTTAGCTGGCAAGTTAAATATTTAGCATTTCTCAATCAGTGACATTTTTAGGAATAAACTTCAAAAAATGCAGGACATAATCAACCAACAGATTTAATTCTGTTCTTTAGATTTTGTACGAAGTACACTTAGATCTTATTTAATTCAGTATTATGTCACTTCAAGATACCTAGGTATAAACTCCAAGGTCTTAAATTTCACAGCAGATTTGGAAAACCACACTTGAGGCTGGCAAGGCAGGCCTGGCCCCAGCTTTTGATTTTAAAATGACCATAATTTTTCCTCTGGGGAAGGCCAACAAACAAGGTTGTAGCTACATTGCTTCCTGCCCCTTGCTGGTCGGTGGGAAGTTTCAAAATTGGCCTGGGGGAGGAAGGGGGGCGGCTGTTTTCCCTGGAAGAGTAAATTGACCACATTCTTTAAGAATTTGCTACAGGTGGGAAGCAACTAGCCCCTTTTCTCATTAGAAATGTTTTGGCCAGCCTTTTCAATTAATAAAGGGCCGGTTTTTTACCGGGCTACTTAGATTTTTATAATTAATACAGATCAATAATTCCTGAGATTCAAATCTAGATTATTATTTTAAGGCAGTTATTTTGGTAACTTTTCTATAACAGACAATTTTACTAAATTTCTTTGAGGCTTTTAAGATTAACTTTGGAACAGGCTTTATTAACATTTCAAAAATCACTCTTTATTATGGAAATATACCAATCTTATTGCTAGAACCAGCCTGCATTTCTTCCCTGGCTCAAATATGCCATTTTTCTTAGGAAATAATCAGTCTTGGGTTTTATTCTGTACATTTGTAAAGAGATTTTTAGCTCAAAACTCTATCTAAATGTCCAAAATCGGATGATGCGCGCTTTTAGTTCCAAGCCAGTTTTTCTCTTTACACGTGAACAGAAATCCCAGACGCATTTTCTAAATTTTGTAAAACCTTTTTAATTACGAGAAGGAGATTTTAAATTTGAATACTGGGGAGGAGGCGTCCATATAGGATCGCCATGTGTTCCTTTTTCCTTTCCCCTACATATCCTGCTTTGGGGGAAGTTTTAGCAAATGACTCAGATGGCATATTTTTCCCAAAGTCATGCTTAATAGAAAAAGACTTTTTAAATTTTTTCCTATTTCGCTTTCTAAAGTCATGGCTAGCACCCAAGGTTATCTTAGCCAAAGTTTGGTTGTCATAAGATGTTCTAAAGTAAAGAAGCCTTTTAAATCTTTCTTTTTAACCCTAAATCTTCGTGCTCTGAGGGACTCCCTGAGTCCTTCAAGAAGCCTTTTGAATCTTTCTAACCCTAAATCCTCGCACCTTGAGGGACTCCCTGAGTCCTGTAAGAAGCCTTTTGAATCTTTTTAACCCTAAATCCTCGCACCTTGAGGGACTCCCTGAGTCCTGTAAGAAGCCTTTTAAATCTTTCTTTTTAACCCTAAATCTTCGCGCCTTGAGGGACTCCCTGAGTCCTTTAAGAAACAGGTCATGAGAACTCAAAGCCTGACCCATGTCTTAGCCTCTTCCACGTAAGCCTCCGGGACGTATAAACCCCGTACCAGGTCAGCCCAGGAGTCGACAAGGAGACGAACCAGCGAGGAAGATGCCAACCGCTACCTCAAAGGAGAGGCCCCTGTTCACGTGTCATAGGTCTGGATGTTGAAATTCTCTGCTGAGACTACTTCAGTCCTGTTTATGCCACAGGTGTGTTTTCCTACGTAAGCAACCGGTTGGTATAATCCGCCAACTCGGACCCCTAGATCAGAGCTCCCCAGATCAAAACCTGTTGTCAAGTGCCTTCCTCGGAGCTGCTTCTGCAGCTCGCTCCTCCTACGTAAACAGCCGGTTGGTATAACCCGCCAACTCGGACCCTTGTGAGGCAGGTAACCTGCTAGGACCCTCAGGCATTCACCAGTCGGGAGTCAGGCACCCCATGAGTGCTCACAAGGTGGACGGCTTGCGTTTTTAAGTGGGCAAGGAGTTTTCCCGGAGTAACAGTGACACAAGTTCTTACTGGATTACTTCTAATTTTGGGTGGACGGTTTAAGCTTTAAAGTAGGCAAAAACACTTACTTCAGAGTCTCAGCTGGAGTCCCCAGTTTCTCAGAAAGACCACTAAGACAAGGTGAACACAGGGTTTTTGGAAGGAGTCAACCACGTGGAACGAAACCAAGGGACAAGCCTGAGTGATTCGGAGTTCTCTCCGCCGAAATCGGGTACCTTTCACTCTTCCCCGAAACAACAAGAGAGTGCTCAAAGTGGACTAGAGGCAGGAGACAAGGGGGGAGGCAATGAGGGAAAAGAATGCCTATCCAAAATGAATGCGTTCACTTACCAAAGCAACAGGTCTGACTCGCAAAGCGGGTAAGCAGAGCGGCGACCAGGAAAAAAGCAGGCTGACTCACAGGGCGATCCCAGTGGCGCCAAAGGGAGGTCCGGCCGGACATAAAAAGTGAACGTTCCTGAGGAGGATTGGAGAGCGGAGATCACGTTTGGGCGCCAGTTATGCCCCGACCTGCAGGGCACGCTTCGTGGGTACACCGCACCAAATCCTGCAAAGGAATGAGAGGATAGGAGATGCGAAGAAATGGAGGCAAGACAAAGTTCTGATCAAGCCTCAGTTTTATTTTTACAGCGAGTGGTATTTATGTTGTTTCTAGAGGAAGGGGGTGGGCAAAGGAAGTCGTTAAGGATGTAACAGGCCTTGGAATGTCGCAGCTTATCAGTGGAGATGTAGCTTGCTTTGTGCTTAGGGTGAGGGTATGTTATTTAACTCCAGGCTAAATCGCAAGGTGAACTTTTAACTCCAGGCCAAATCGGGAGTTGGCTTGGAGGAGCCAGAAACCTCTTGTTGTGAGCTGGAGATGTATATGTGATTTATAATGGCTCCCAACAGACCCACATGTATAGACATGAAAGAATCTCCAGACATATTGGTAAGTGAAAAAAAGCAAAGTGTAGGACTCTCTGTCAGTATACCAACATTCATGTCATAAAATTGGAAAGAAATATTTAGAAATAAAATTTACTTGTAGTCACACAGAATGTCTCTGATAAAATGCAAGGAACAGAGAAGTTTTTTCAAGGAAAGAAATTAGGGTCTAGGAGACAGGAGTAGAAGAAAGACTTAGTTTTGTTGAATGTTTTTACCTTGCACATGTATTGTCTAATCAAAAATTGATTACTTAAAAGTCCAAACAATGTTAGTACCTATTCTTTTTAAGCAGAGTGCAAGGGGCTAAGAACTTTATAGTCTTAGCGATTTCTATCATAAGTCTTCAAAATTTTTAAATTTCTCTTATAACTCAGAATTACATACAAAATTCCATCTATTTTATCCAAATCATTTTCCATTTAGCCACATGAAATTTGTTTACAAAAATATGTATACAAGAACTTAAAATCCTATATAATAAAAGGCTAATATGCAAATTGTTCCCTTGGGAGCTTGACCGACCAGAAGTTCGACCGCTTGCTATAACATACACTGACCACCAGAGGGTGGTGTGGAATGAAGGAAGGCCCTGATCGGCCCTGATCGCTGGCCAGGCCTAGCGACCCTGCTGTGTACAAATTTTGTGCACCAGGCCTCTAGTGTAACTAATAACCCTCATAATTTCCACATCACAACTAGCTAGTATATTTTATCAATCTTCATTAATTTTACCTTAATTTAGAGATATATTTTTGTACTCATGTTTGGTTGCCAAATCTCATTTAGTCATTATTCTTTAAAACATTTGTATGAGTTAGTTAATTACTATCTATAGTAGAGAAAATAAGATATTGGACCAACTCAACATTAAAATGAAGTCAAGATTTGAAATACATAATTGGAATCTGAAGATTTGGTTTTCTGTCAGTACCATTAAAATGAATAGCCTTGAAAATGAGCCAGACTTTCCAAATATCAGGCTCTCAGCAAATGCTCACTCAACATCTACTGCACAAGGAAGCACATGGGGAAAACATTTGAAGCATGGTTCCTCCCTCCCCAAGAAAAGTGTCTTTTGGGAGATATGAAGTGTATACCCATGGAAATAATTATGTGTGGTCAAAATACACAAAGGGAACTAAAAAATTTTCTATCTGGTGAAAGGTTTTGTTTAAAAGATAAGTGTTAAGCCAATAGATACAGTTTAAAAAAAACAGATTATCCAAGTATTCAATATAATTCAAATATGAAATAGTTTACACAAGTTTATCTTGGCCATTTTATTTCATCCACACTAATGGGAAAATCAGATTAATCACTGTTAATCATCATTTGGTAACAAGGAATTGTTAGGCAGCCCTTTCTTCTCCCCCAACTCATCGTTCTTCCCTTTCCCTGACTTCACTCCCTTTCCATTCTTCTCTTTATCCTTTCACCCCATCCACCAAATAAATGAATTAACTACAAAATTATTAGAAACAAAAATATTCCAGGATGTTATTTTTCACATTCTATTACAGGTTTTTGCATAAATGCAGATACAATTAAAAGTACAATTACATGTTCTACACAGCTTCTACATTTCATTATAGCAATAGGATTTCTTTTTATGCTAAATTTCACACAGTGATGTCAGCTTGAGTTCTTCCAAATTCATCATGGAGAAAAGAACCTGGGGAAGAACCTTTCCTTCATTTGCCCACAAATGTTATTTTAATAAATCCCTGCTTCACTGAGGGATCTGCTTTAACACATTCCCTATCAGCCCCACATGCCCCCAAAGCAGGCATAATTTGGAAGCATGAAGATGTCCAGTCCAAGGGCCCAATGGAGAGAAAACCTTTAGTGATGTCAGAGGTGCTGGGGTGCCAGGCAGGACATCACAAATCCCTCAACCCTCTCAAAAATGTTTTTGTTCTCTTCTTATACTTGTAGTCTTGCATCTTGCTTTCTCAGAGCAAATGTTCTTTAATTAAACAGATTCCTTCTAAATCCAGTTGCTGCCTATCCGGAGGACCATTTCCCAAGACATGGGCAGCTGTGCTGCATCAGGCCTCATGGCATTTCTGCCCCCAACTCAATCGCATCAGTATCAGATAACAATTATTCATTTGTTGGTAGAGTTTCTTGAACTGTTATTGGTAGAAATGGAGTTCTTGGGGAACCGTGAGAAAATTTCCTGAGGCCCTCAAAGGGGGATAGGGTTTCATGAAAAGCTTTATTGATGATGTAACATTAAGGGGCTTCCCCTCCATGGTCCCATCTCTGTCTGTCCTGCCATGGTAAAAGTCCAACTGTGTCTTCAGCGGGACCAGAACTAAGGCCACTACCCATAGTTTCTGCTCTTTTAAAGTACAGTCCAGTCCAGCATCTGGCTAGCTTAACTTATGTTTCCAGTTGAAGGTCTGCGTGACCATGGGCCATGGGACTGCTTAAGGCCACAGGGCTATGGAAAACAGGTGCACACATGGGTGAGTGCAGGTCATGGAGCAAGAAGAGCACAAGCAAACAAGCACTTCTTTGTTTGCCTAGAATTATGTATTCTCAGGTTTGAGGGGAACAAGAAGCTTATTCAAAATAGCTAATCAGCTTCCTAGACTTTTGCAGGCTTCTAATGGGGTCCCCCTCCCTAGCTAATCCATTGACCCACCCAGGCTAGACTGACAGGCAAGCACCTTCCCTATGTCACCTGACTTCACTGTGCATGTGTCCACTGCCCCTGTGTTCAATCCAGTCCCCAATGATTTGTAGGGAATGAACCAGTGGATCCCTGGGGAGTGTGAAGCTGTAGCTGTTTTACCCAGATGACCATGTTTATAATGTCTAGCTGACCCTTTGCTTCATTCCTATTATTAATATTAACTAGCTAATTATGATAATAACAGGAGGGTACATTGTCCCTTTTTGAAAGGAAGGTTTCACTCCAGAAACTTCTCGGTGATCTTTATTCTGCATTTGATTATATCTTATTACTAGAGGCCGGGTGCACAAAATGCATGCATGGGTAGGGTCTCTAGGCCTGGCTGGTGATCAGGGCCGATTGAGGACTTCCAGCTGCCAGCCGAAGCCTCCTTTCATTCTGCACCGCCCCCTGGTGGTCAGCACACATCATAGCAAGCAATCGAATTCCCGGTCTCCTGGTCGAACTCCTAAGGGGACACTGCATATTAGCCTTTTATATATACAGATGCCTTTAGCTAATGCTGAAGATGTTTTGTCCAGAATTGCATCTGCTACCCTGATGGTTCTAAAACTAGCAGTCTTTTGGTTGTTTGAACACTACCATCACTTTCTTGCTGATATGAGGGGTGATGGTGGAGATGGATGGTTAGTAGAACACAAAATACTGTGACTCTGAACAAAGAAGTCCTCTCACAAGGAATCCTAGCCAATGAAGGATACCCAAATGCTCTGTTCTTACCATCTACACTTGGAGCCCCACACCCCAATGCTGGACTTCTCTACTAACCCAGGTTGAACCTCCAGGCTCAGGCTTAGGCTCAGGCTCAGGTTCCACTCTCCTCCAAATCCCAATCTTGCAATCAGAAAGAAAACTGACCACAGCTACAAACAGCATTCCCAAATACTGAAGCCCTCACTGGAGAAGCAAGATAAAGCTGGATGTGCAAGAAGAGGCTGAGCCTAGTGATCTCTAACCAAGAGAAGGTGGCACAGGGTCCTTGCCCTTTGAAGCAATGTGACCATGTATATTTGTAAAGTGTCTGATCCAGGTCTTGGAATATGACCAATTAATTAGTAACACCTACAGTTGGGAAAGAGGACTAAAGGGGAGGCAGAGACTCAGAAATTTTCTCTCCTTGTATGACTTACAAATATCTTGGTATGATGTGTGAGTATTTTCTCCCCAAGAAATCACAAGCTTCTTGACAACAGGAGCCAATAACTATTGCTTGAATATTTTTGTACCCCCAGAACACCAGCACAGGCCTGGCTATAAAAGCAAACACAGGAGGAGAAAAGATGGCTGCCGACGGGAAGGCAGACTGCAAGACAGTGTGAGAATGAGAGAATGAAAGAAGTGTGTGTGGACGTACTGAGAGTGTAAATTTGTGGGTGAGCAATAGCTATAATCCAGGGGACTGTTGGAGACTGCTGGATTGGGCTCTCCTAACCGGGCAGCCTCCACTGCTGCTGAAATCTCTCCCAGAGCGGCAGGCTCAGCCGCGGAGACCACGCCATCTTGAGTGGCTGTTATCAGAAGCATATACATCCAGAGACCCTGCAACCATGGCACCCAGGGACCAGCTAAGAACCCAGGAACACCTGATCTCAAGCAGCACGAATATATGGATTCAGACGAGCCCTGCTCCTCCTCACAGAAAGATCAGATTTCGCCTAGATAAAGGTGCGGTTTGTAATTCAGGTTGGAGAGAGGAATGTGTGCAGGGGAAGTCTGTGCCCCACAAAGTCTGCGGCCGTTGGGGCCAGCGTGATCCACAAGTGTGGAAGGGGTCCCACAGGGCTGCTGGCAGAAGGGAACTCTAAAAATCAGCCCATAGCTGGACTGGGTGCAAAAAGGCAGCCTTGGATTTTACCAGTGTGCCGGCTGCTTAGTGCCAGGGGAGAGAGGACATGTGGAAGAGACATTGGGAGAATTACGCACAGAGCTGGACGGTGGAGGTTTCGAGCTCGCTCACTTACTCTGGCTCTTTTTTTTTTTCTCTTTAAATCCTTGCTTTTTATTATTAAACCCAATACATAGGATCGCCCAATTGGGGTCACTCACAGAGACTGCAGGGGAAAGTTGTTTTTTGTGGAACCTGGGAATCAAAGTGGGAAGTAACGATCAAGGAACCAGCTCTGGGGCAGTCGATTCTCCCAAGCCAGTATTAAGTGCGATAGGGAAAACAAAACCTAAATACTGGCTAGAGAGGACTTATAACCTCTGAGGCCAATCCAGAAACACTGCCACCCAGGGGCTGAACCACAAACTGACTCTTCTGTAAAGAAAAATAAAGGCAGTCTGGGAAACAAATACGGCCTGCCTTAAAATCAGGACTGTGGTTTACAACACGGAGGAACAGTGTATCACAGGGAACTTCAACACTCTCCTGTTAGGGGCCAGATGTAAGCTGGCAAGGTCCTTGCACCTGAAGGGGCTAGCAAGGCTGGGACCCTTACCCACACAGTTTTTCCAGACTTGTTTGGATGGCGGTTATCAGTGGAATGAGAGCAACATTTGTAGAATGAGAACAGCCTTTCATAGCTTAACAAGAAGTCTGTAACTATTTACTGAGATATGCTGTACTGAGAACTTGTCCTTCTGCTATGTCTCTCCCTTAGAGATTAAGAGGAACAAAGAATACATTCCTCTTGACAGACCTCCTATTCAGTGTGTTGTGTATAAATAAGATTGTGTGGCTAATAAACTTGCTTCAGTTTATCGAGAGAACTGGAGTCCTCCCGATCCCGCTTTCCTGTCCTTCTTTCTTTTCTCAATTCCCACCTCCCTGCCTCAGCCCGGCTCAACCTTGTCAGGCTGGCCCTGACACTCTCCTGAATACCTGAAAGGACAAAAGCATTCCAAACAGAAGAGTAGAGGAAGCGAATGACCTTCACGACTGCACATTTTTATTTTTTTCACCTTTTACTTAAGAAACTAAATTTTCTTTCTTTTTTCCTCACTTGATTTTACCTTTTTAATTATTACATTTTTATTTTTTAATTTTGTTTTATTGCTTAAAGTATTACAAAGAGTATTACATATGTCTCCTCCCACCCCCCCCCTTGACATTCCCCCAGCCTCCCATACCCCCCAGTGTCTTATGTCCATTGCTTATGTTTATATGCAGGCATACAAGTCCTTCGGTTGATCTTTTACCTCCCCCCTCCCACCCCCAAACCCGCCCCAGCCTTCCCGCTGTAGTTTGACAGTCTGTTCGATGCTGCTCTGCCTCTGTATCTATTTTTGTTCATCAGTTTACAATGGTCTTTATTATCCATAAATGAGTGAGATCATGTGGTATTTTACTTTCATTGACTGGCTTATTTCACTTAGCATAATGCTCTCCAGTTCCATCCATGCTGCTGCAAATGGTAAGAATTCCTTCCTTTTTACAGCAGCATAGTATTCCATTGTGTAGATGTACCACAGTTTTTAATCCACTCATCTGCTGATGGGCACTTAGGCTGTTTCCTGATCTTCGCTATGGTAAATTGTGCCGCGATGAACATAGGGATGCATATATCCTTTCTGATTGGTGTTTCTGTTTTCTTGGGATATATTCCTAGAAGTGGGATCACTGGGTCAAATGGGAGTTCCATTTTTAACTTTTTGAGGAAACTCCATACTGTCTTCCATAGTGGCTGCACCAGTCTGCATTCCCACCAGCAGTGCACAAGTGTTCCCTTTTCTCCACATCCTCTCTGGCACTTGTCATTTGTTGATTTGTTGATGATAGCCATTCTGACAGGTGTGAGATGATACCTCATTGTTGTTTTGATTTTCATCTCTCAGATGATTAGTGACTTTGAGCATGTTTTCATATGTCTCTTGGCTTTCTGAATGTCCTCTTTTGAAAAGTGTCTATTTAGGTCCTTTGGCCATATTTTTTATTGGATTGTTTATCTTCCTTTTGTTAAGTTGTATGAGTTCCCTATAAATGTTGGAGATTAAACCCTTAACAAATTGAGAGAAAAAAACCACATAGTCATATCAATTGATGCAGAAAAAGCATTTGACAAAATCCAACACCCATTTTTGATAAAAACTCTCAGCAAGGTGGGAATAGAAGGATCATACCTTAATATAATAAAAGCCATATATAACAAACCCACAGCCAACATCATACTCAATGGGAAAAACCTAAAACCATTTCCCTTAAGAACAGGCACAAGACAGGGATGCCCACTCTCACCACTCCTGTTTGACATAGTACTGGAAGTATTAGCCATTGCGATTAGACAAGAAGAAGAAATAAAAGGCCTCCAAATTGGAAAAGAAGAAGTAAAACTGTCCTTATTCGCAGATGATATGATATTGTACATAAAAACCCTAAAGACTCCATCAAAAACTATTAGACTTAATAAATGAATTCCGGCATGTAGCAGGATACAAAATCAAC
>NW_005871077.1:8662282-8666108 GCF_000147115.1 Myotis lucifugus
TGTCGCTTTCCCTTATTATTCCATCATTCTTTTGGGACTGGCGCTAAATTTGTTACAGGCGCCCCCCGCCCCGCTCGCCTTCAAATAACTATACAGTAAACGTCTTCTTGCCTTATGGGTCATTGGGAGAATTTCCTTTTTTTTTTAATTCTTTATTATTTAAAGAATTGCATATAGTATTATATATGTCTACGTTGTTCCCAGTGGCCAACCCCGGCCACCCCCACTTCCCAAGAATTTCTTTTTTTTAAAAAAAAATATATATTTTATTGATTTTTCACAGAGAGGAAGGGAGAGAGAGAGAGAGTTAGAAACATCGGTGAGAGAAACATCGATCAGCCGCCTCCTGCACATCTCCTACTGGGGATGTGCCTGCACCCAGGTACATGCCCTTGACCGGAATCGAACCTGGGACCCTTCAGTCCGCAGGCCGAAGCTCTATCCACTGAGCCAAACCGGTTTCGTCTCTATAGCATTTCTATACACCAATAGTGAACTTACAGAAAGAGAGATTCTAAAAGCAATCCCATTTACCATCATACCAAAAAAATTAAGATATCTAGGGATAAACCTAACTAAAGTGGTAAAAGACCTCTGCTCATAAAACTACAGGACGTTGAAAAAAGAGATAGAGGAAGACATAAACAGATGGAAGAACATACCATGTTCATGGATTGGTAGAATCAACATCATTAAAATGTCCATACTACCCAAAGCAATCTATAAATTCAACACACTCCCCATTAAAATACCAATGGCATATTTCACAGACCTAGAACGAACTCTCCAAAAATTCATCTGGAATAAAAAACAGGCCCTGAATAGCTGCAGCAATCCTGAGAAATAATAATAAAGTATCTGGGATCTCAATACCAGATATCAAGCTGTATTACAAAGCCAATGTTCTCAAAACTGCCTGGTACTGGCACAAGAACAGACATATAGATCAATGGAATAGAATAGAAAACCCAGAAATCAACCCAAACCAATATGCTCAATTAATATATGACAAAGGAGGCAAGAACATACAATGAAGTCAAGACAGTCTCTTTAATAAATGGTGCTGGGAAAATTGGACAGATACATGCAAAAAAATGAAACTAGACCACCAACTTACACCATACACAAAAATAAACTCAAAATGGATAAAGGACTTAAATGTAAGATGGGAAATGATAGAAATACTAGAGGAATCCAAAGGCAACAAAATCTCAGACATATGCTGAAGCAATTTCTTCACCGACACAGCTCCTAGAGCATTGGAAACTAAAGAGAAAATAAACAAATGGGACTACATCAAAATAAAAAGCTTCTGCACAGCAAAAGAAACCATCAACCAAACAACAAGAAAGCCCACTGCATGGGAGAACATATTTGCCAATGTTTTCACCAATAAGGGTTTAATCTCCAACATTTACAGGGAACTCATACAACTTAACAAAAGAAAGATAAACAATTCAATAAAAAAAATGGCCAAAGGACTTAAATAGACACTTTTCAAAAGAGGACATTCAGAAAGCCAAGAGACATATGAAAACATGCTCAAAGTCACTAATCATCTGAGAGATGCAAATCAAAACAACAATGAGGTACCATCTCACACCTGTCAGAATGGCTGTCATCAACAAATCAACAAACAACAAGTGCTGGAGAGGATGCGGAGAAAAAGGAACCTTCATGCACTGCTGGTGGGAATGGAGACTGGTGCAGCCACTATGGAAGACAGTATGGAGTTTCCTCAAAAGATTAAAAATGGAACTCCCATTTGACCCAGTGATCCCACTTCTAGAAATATATCCCAAGAAACCAGAAACACCAATCAGAAAGGATATATGCATCCCTATGCTCATAGCAGCACAATTTACCATAGCTAAGATTTGGAAACAGCTTAAGTGCCCATCAACAGATGGATGGATTAGAAAACTGGTCCATCTACACAATGGAATACTATGCTGCTATAAAAAAGAAGGAATTCTTACCATTTGCAGCAGCATGGATGGAACTGGAGAGCATTATGCTAAGTGAAATAAGCCAGGAAGTGAAAGAAAAATACCACATGATCTCACTCATTTATGGATAATAAAGACCATTATAAACTGATGAACAAAAATAGATACAGAGGCAGAGCAGCTTTGAACAGACTGTCAAATTACAGCAGGAATGCCAGGGAGGGTTGCTGGGGGAGGGGGTTAAGAGATCAACTGAAGGACTTGTATGCATGCATATAAGCATAACCAATGGACACAAGGCACTGGGGGGTAGGACCTCCGGGGAAAGGTCAAGCGGGACAAAAGGAGACATATGTAGTACTCTTTGTAATATTTTAAGCAATAAAACAAAATTAATAAAAATAAAAAATTAAAAAAATTAACAAACAAAAAAAAGCAAACACAAATCAGATTTCTTGACCAGCATGTGGGCTGGTTGATGCCACTATGATGCTACTCAAGACACTAGCTTATCTCTTTTTTCCCTCCTTGTGTCCAGGCTTCACTTAGTATACTCTGCTGCAGTTGCAGGGCCCTGTGGTAGCTTTTCCAGGGTGGTCTTGAGCTAAAGGAATCTTTCTGAACACAAAGCGGTACACAACTACTACCTTCTCCCACTCTTGTTAATGTGGGGAACCTGATGGATCTGAAAACCCTCTGGAGCACATGGGACCTGGCACTGGGAATATTTTGCTGCTTTCAAAGAACACAGGCATACAAGGAATATTTAATGAGGCAACAATTTTAGATATTCTTGAGTTTAAAAATTACAATAAAAACAGATCAAGACAAGAAATCAACCATTGATTTAACCAAAATGATCACAAGTCTAAATCTATTTAGCAGTGTGGAGAGAGTGCTTATTTGTGGGACAACGATAAATGTTCTAGTTTTGATACAGCCACTAATCAGCTATTGATCTTGAGCAGTTGATTCATTTGGACTTTCTTTTTTTTTTTTTTATTTCTTTTTTTTTTTTTTTTTTCGCTTAAAGTATTACAAAGGGTATTACATAAGTGTCCTTTTTTTCCCCCCCGCCCTTGACACACCCCTATAATTTTTATTTCTTAAATTGTTCTTGTAGCTTTTTGTTTTCTTAGAAAGAACTTTCCAGATACCCGTTCTCTTCCCCCAAACTTTATGTTTGAGTTAAAAGCTGTCTCTCCCTCATCAAGCTATCCTACATTCTGTCAAGACACTTAAAAACCTACATTGTGATTGTCAGTTTTCTCATGTTTTTCTCCACTACATGGTAAGATCCTTGAAGTCAGCAATAGGGCATTTGTTTATTTATCTTTATTATTTCCAAGCACAGTAGTTAGCATTTATATATGCTATAATATACCACAATAGCCATGGCCCAGAAATGTAAACTAACTCATGCAGGGTTATACAATGAGTTAGTGGTAAAACTAGTTGAAGATCAATTAATAAAAAGGGGCAACAGTGTAACTAACCACATACACTTATATTTACAATTGTACTATAATAGAATATTTAGCACATTTAAGAAAAAAACACCTTTGCTGTAATTCCTTTGCTCTTGGTACAAGGTATGAGGCCTGCATGTCTGTTAGCTATGGCAATTTTCCTGAATTATAAAATAGAGGTGTTTTCGTTCTTTTAATTTTTTTTAGGATGCTAGATGATCATGTTCCAGACAAAGAAACTGAATTTTAGAATAGCTGGGGGAAAGATCTAAAATAGTTTAGAAAGGCTTTTGATTGGTGAATGCGAGATTAGACCATTTTATGGGGTTGCTTTTAGGCAGTACAAATGTGGCAAGTTTAATTTTTAATTTCTGCAATGCTGCTCGATTTTACGATGCCACTATTTTG
>NW_005871077.1:8666208-8688421 GCF_000147115.1 Myotis lucifugus
CACACCCCTTTCCCCCCTCAAGAATAGTCAGTCCATTCCCTTTCTATGTCCCTGATTCTATTATAATCACCAGTTCATTCTGTTCATCAGATTATTTATTCACTTGATTCTTAGATTCACTTGTTGATAGATGCGTATTTGTTGTTCATAATTTGTATCTTTACCTTTTTCTTCTTCCTCCTCTTCTTAAAGGATACCTTTCAGCATTTCATATAATACTGGTTTGGTGGTGATGAACTCCTTTAGCTTTTCCTTATCTGTGAAGCTCTTTATCTGACCTTCAATTCTGAATGATAGCTTTGCTGGATAAAGTCATCTTGGTTGTAGGTTCTTGGCATTCATCACTTTGAATATTTCTTGCCACTCCCTTCTGGCCTGCAAAGTTTCTGTTGAGAAATCAGCTGACAGTCGTATGGGTATTCCCTTGTAGGTAACTGAGTTTCTTTCTCTAGCTGCTTTTAAGATTCTCTCTTTGTCTTTTGCTCTTGGCATTTTAATTATGATGTGTCTTGGTGTGGTCCTCTTTGGATTCCTTTTGTTTGGGGTTCTCTGCGCTTCCTAGACTTGTAAGTCTATTTCTTTCACCAGGTAGGGGAAGTTTTCTGTCATTATTTCTTCAAATAGGTTTTCAATATCTTGCTCTCTCTCATCTTCTGGCACCCCTATAATTCTGATGTTGGTACGCTTGAAGCTGTCCCAGAGGCTCCTTACACTATCTTCGTATTTTCGGATTCTCTTTTCATTTTGCTTTTCCGGTTGGGTGTTTTTTGCTTCTTCGCATTTCAAATCTTTGACTTGATTCTTGCGCTCCTCTGGTCTGCTGTTGGGAGTCTGTATAATATTCTTTATTTCAGTCAGTGTATGCTTAGTTTCTAGTTGGTCCTTTATCACACCATCGAGGGTCTCATTAGATTTCTTGTACATCTCATCAAGTTTATCGACAGACTCTAGAAGCCTCTTGAGAGACCTCAAAAGTGTGGTTTTGAATTCTATATCCATCAGCCTGCTTTCCTCCGGTTCTGTCCTTTGTGGCCTGTTTCTTTGTCTCGGCATTTTTTAATGCTTTGGTGTGTCGATAGAGTGGCTTTCTGTGTTAAGTGTCCTAATTACCTGAGGTAGACACTCTTGGTGCACCCCCTTGTGGCCTTTGTGCACAGTCTTGTAGTTAAGCCTTGATTGTTGTAGGTAATTACTACTTGACCTCCAGGCCAACTTGCTGTGCGAATCAGCTGTGTCTGCAGTGGGAGAACTACTATCCTCTAGGGAGGTGCTAATCTAGCCTTTGCCTGAGGCTATCGGCAAATGCCTCTGTGCGGGGGCTTGGGCGGGGCGGGTCCCACGGGATCAACAGGGCGGGCGGAGTGAGCAGTTATGGCTGCTCTCAGTCCAGTCCCCAGAGCTCTGCCTCTCTGTCCCAGCAACCGCTGCAAACCTCGGAGAGTTCCGACCGAAGCCAGACAGTCCTGCTTCTCCCGTTTGAGTCTGGGTCCCTAGAGACTCGCCCGGATCTGGAGCTCAGAGTCTGAGGCTCCCTCTGGATTGAAACAGACAACTGTGCCCTCAGCCACCAGCCCCGCGCCTCGCGTACCTCCGCACCTCAGTATTTCACCTCCGCACTGCGCCTCCTCTGATTTTCGGTATGCTTTCCTCTTTCCTCCTAGTTGTAGAACTTCCACTCAGCCAGCCTTCCTGTGGTTCTGGATGATGTCCATTCCGTCTTTTAGTTGTATTTTTGAAGTGGTTGTTCGAGGCAGCAAACTCTGGCGTTAACCTATGCTGCCATCTTTGTTTCCTCCATAAATTTACTAATTTTTACAACATTTAATACTTTTGACTAAAAGTGAGATAAAATAATTTATTTTGTGCATTTCAGCAATTACAAATGTAAACATATCTTTAAGTTGAATAGTCTTGGCTAGAGGAGTAAACAGCCTCTTTTATTATTTTACTTATATAAAGTTTAAAATATTCAAACTCTACACAGGGCAGACAATAGCTATTGTTGAGGATCCAAGACAGCTTCGGAGTAAGTGGAAGCTACACACACCTCCTCCGAGTGCCAAACCAAATTTATGGCTAAATTATAGACCAATCAACCTGAATGACCAACTGAAGGACAGCTGAACAAGAGTATTATATTCAAGGATTTATATAAAAAACTATAAAGAGATGGTAAGAAAGATGTAGAAGCAGAGAGATCTGGCTCCTGTACCCAGATGTGGTAACTGAGAAGCTGGACAGATATCTCAGCTGCAAAAGTACCCCCTGAGGAGAGTGGGATCTCAACCCCATGCTGGAACCTCTACCTCAGAGCATCAGGGCTGGGAAGAAGAGCCTGCATAGCATCTGGCAGTGGAAATCAGCAGGCATACTATCTGCTGGGAAGAGAAGGGAGCCTGCTAGAATCCCAGGTGCTCTGCTAAAGGTTCAATCCACAGGAGCTTGCTCTCAGGCAGTCTTCTTGGGTTCTGGTAGAGGGAAAAGGACTAATCGCATATGGGAATCATAAAGAGAAGATCCAGAGAGAGATGTGGAGGGTCAGCTACTGAGGTACCGGGCCTGATTCAACATCCCACATTGCCCTCAGGGGCCATCTCCCAGGATCAGGCACTCCTATTCTTATAGCACCAGCTGGAGAACACTAACACAGTACTCCAAATTCTGGCAACATCACCCTGCCAAGTTAGAATCCAGGAAAAAGGACCTGTGGTGCACTCTTTTTCTGGAGAAACTATAGGCAGACCCTCAGTCATTGAACTGTGTGGCTTTGGAATGGGAGCCAATCTTTTCCCTTTCCCCCAGGTTCAGCAGTCATTACCCCCAACAGAAGACTGCCTTGATCTGTTTCCCAAGTCCCACTGGCCCCATCCTGCTGAGCTCAGTTACATGGTGCTGGGGGTGGGGGGCAGGGAGGGTGAGAGGGGGAAAGAGAACACCCTTCAGAGCTGGAACCTTTGCCATGCATCTCCCTCAAAGCTTCCCATCAGGGTCTATGATAAAGCTGCATAGTAAAGGGGAGATCTGCAGCTCACCCCCCTTTGATGGGACAGCTCTACCCTCCCAAAAAAGACTGCCTTGTCCCAAGTGCCACTGGCCTTGCACTGCTGTGCCCAGTTCCTGAAGCAAAGGGAATGCCCCTCAGTACTGGAACCTTTGAAGTGCCTCTGTCTCAAAGCCACCTGTCAGGGTCTCTGATGGTGTGCCTGTGGAACTAAGGGGAGGCATGCACCTTGTCCCCTTCCCAAAGGCTGGCACCACCCCCAACAAATGACTGCCTTGATCTGTTCTCCCACGTCCCACTGGCCTCATCCTGCTAAGTTTTTTTCCTGCAGTGGTTAAAGCTGGATGCACTTACTTGAACCTGTGGTACACTCCTCCTGGGGTAGCTAGAGTTGGAGACTCTGGCAGAGGCTGAGTGGTAGGGCTCTAGAGTAGGGGTCATGCTCCCTATTGATTGCCTGACAATGCTGCCCACAAGTAGGGGACCCACTGGCCTTGTTCTCCCAACCTGGTCCCCCTGCTCTATGGAACTTGAGTCATGTGGAAGGGGCAGATGGGAATGGCCAGCTCTACAGTCTTTCTTCATAAGATTCTGGAGGAAGTTCAGACAGCCTCGTGGGGTAATGCAGTAGCTGAAGAATGGATGCCAAACTTAAGGGGCCTTAAACATTTTAATGATCTTCCCCCAGCTTAGAACTGCAGGAAGCAGATCCTTGTACACAGTTCAGTCCCTCCCATACACACACAGGCCTTGTAGACATAGCAACAAACTGAATTATATGGTAGCTCCCGATGGATAGCCCGAGGTCAGTTACACACAATGTCTGACATCAACCTACACCAGAATCCTGGCCAAGTGTGCCTAGAACCAACACAACCAGTGGTGGGCTTCAAACCATACCAGAGCTAGACCCAATAAGCCACACTAATGACAAAGCTAAAGAGGGCACCAGCAGACACTAGACCCAGCTGGGAACAACTCTGCCTCAAGGGGCAGCCCCTGAACAGTGACTCATACATGATGAATGAGGTCTATCCTTATAGTCAGGCAGTCTGAGGGTTAACTCTACCTACAAATGGACAACAGCATTCAAAACTCATCTACAACAGGAGGGGACACATAATGCACACAAGAATTATTCCCAAGGCACTTAGCTCAGGTGACCCACAAGGCATCTACATCAGAAAGCCCTCATAACAAGCTTGGGAGTCATAGAAGATCTACCTAATATACAGAGACAAACAAACAAAAAAACAAAAAAGGCAGACAAATGGGAGACAAAAAAAATGCCCTAAATCAGTGGTTCCCAAACTTATTTGGCCTACCGCCCCCTTTCCAGAAAAAATATTACTCAGCCCCTGGAAATTATTTTTTTTTAAATTTTAATAGCAGTTACTCATCGCCCCCAAATGCACCTGTGGCCATCACCGCCCCCCCCCCCCGGATCACTGCAGCGCCTACCAGGGGGCGGTAGCGCCCACTTTGGGAATCACTACCCTAAATGAAATAACAAGAGAAATCCCCCCAAAAATAATTAAATAAAATGGAAGCAACCAAGATACAAAATGCAGTTTAAAACAATGGTTATAAGGATGTTCAAGGACCTTAGGGGAAAAATGGATAATCTCAATGAGAACTTAAACAGAGATAGTAAGCATTAAAAAAATTACCATAAAACAAAAAAAAATCAAAAATATAGAATACAATATCTGAAATGAAGAATATACTAGAAGGAATAAACATCAGGTTAGATGAAACAGAAGATTGAATCAGTGATTTAGAGAACAAGATAACAGTAAGCAACCAAGCAGAACAATAAATAAATAAATAAAATGAAAGAGAATTTAAAAAATGAGGGAAGTCTAAGAGATCTTTGGAACAACATCAAACATAACAGAAGAAGAATGAAGTAAGCAAGGATAAAAAAAATCTGTTTGAATAAATAATTGCAAAAACACTTTCCAAAACTGGTAAAGAAAAAAGTCACACAAATTCAGGAAGTTGAGAGACACATGATAATTAAAATGGCAAAGGTTAAAGACAAAGAGGCAATCTTAAAAGGAGCAAAAGAAAAACAGTTAGCTACCTAAAAAGGAGCTCTCATAAGGTTATCAGCTGATTTCTCACCAGAAACACTTCAGGCCAGAAGGGATTGGCATAAAATATTCAAATAGATAAAGTACAAGGACCTACAACCAAGACTGCTCTACCAAGTGAAGCTATCATTTAAAATTGAAGTTGAAATAAAGAGATTTTCAGACTAAACTCCATTATATATTTCAGAATATAATGGAGTTTATGACTATCAAACCAGTATTGCAAGAAATGTTAAAGGGGCTGCTTTAATAAATCAATAAAATATCCTATATAAAAAAGGGTAATATGCAAATAGACCAAACAGCAGAACAACCGAACAACCAATTAAAGCGTAATATGCTAATGATATGCTAAGGCTGCTCAACCACTCGCTATGATATGCACTGACCACCAGGGAGCAGACAGTGAACTGGTTGACCAGTCGCTATGATGTCCACTGACCACCAGGGGATAGATGCTCTGATGTGTAGGTTAGCTTGCTGCTGGGGTCTGGCTGATCGGGACTGAACGAGATGGGCTGGACATGCCCTGGAGCCCTCCTGTTGTCCCTCCCTGGCCCAATCGTGCACCGGTGGGGTCCCTCAGCCTGGCCTGCACCCTCTCGCAATCCGGGACCCCTCAGGGGATGTCAGAGAGCCAGTTTAACCCCGATCCTGCAGGCCACTCCCCTGGGGAGGGCACCAGACGCAGGGCTAATGGCTGGTGAGCACAGCTGTGGCAGCACGAGCCTCTCCCAATCAAGACTGATTGGGCGTGAGCCCGCGGCAGGCACAGTGGGGCCAGAATAAGCAGGAGCAGCAGGTAGGAGCTGCAGGCAGCATTGGGCTGTGGGTTTCAGCACAATCCTTACAGGCCACCCAGAGGGACCCCACCCATGCATGAATTCATGCACTAGGCCTCTAGTATTTAAAAAAAATTAAAAAAGAAGAAGAAAGAAAAAAGAAATAGAAGCATAGGTATAAATAATTAAATGGCAATAAATAAGTACCTATCAATAATGACCTTAAATGTAAATGAATTAAATGCTTCAATCAAAAGACATCAATCCTCCAGCACAGGGTTCAAGAGCTGGGAAAAGAAGTCTCCATAACTTTGGGCTGTAAAAACCAGCAGGGATTGTGGCTGAGTGACACAAAGGCTGCTGGAAACTCAGGCAGATCCTCTTAAAAGGCTGGTATACTGATTTACTCAGACTTGAACCCTCTGGGCTCCAATGCTGGGTCAGCAGCTTGAAAGAAATCTGGGACATTAGGGGAGGAACTGCATTGTCTGGCATCATGGCAAGAACTCAGGGACGGATTTCTTCCAGATAAGGGCACTCACAGATGTCATTGTCCAGTACTGAGACCTCCCCTGTCCCAGAGCTGACTGGCAGCCATATTTGAGTTACGATCAGCTTGGATCACACTCTTTGCTCTGTCCTGAAACCCTGAGACCCTGCCCTATCCAATTTGCAATCCCCACTCAAGCTATTTGCAGTGGCTTTCCATAGGAATGTCCTATCCTGGCTCAGACTTCAGGCTTTCCTAAAATCTCTCAAACAAACAGCAGCTGGTGTCAGCATGCCCCATACCTATCAAAAAGAGGCCCAAGACCCAGCACTAGCACCAGCCTGCCTTACTTCACAGCTTGGCCTCAGCTGGGCACTTCCAAGCCCAATACAAATAGCAGCCATCTTCAGATAGCTCTGTAGGTCCTGCAGTGGGGGAGGGAAGAAGAGGCAGTTCTGACTTTGGACCTCCCAGGAGGCCCCAGAGCCAGTGCACCTGGTGGACAGCTTCAGACTATACCAGATTACAACTCTACACATCCACAAGTGAGACACTCCAGGGGAAGACTCAGTGAGCACCAAAGCCTCACTAAAGCAAGTCCAGCTCCATAGGAGTGTCTCCTGCACACTGGAGTTAAAGCTGGTCCTCACAGCCATTTTGCCTGGAGGTCAATTCCTATCAGTGACACCAATTAAGGCTGAACTACAACAAGGCTGTGCACAGAGCCCACACAGGGATGTACCTAGAGTGCTCAGTTCAGGTGACTGGAGAGGCTGAGCCACTGGGCCCTACAGGGCACTTACTACACAAGGCCACTCTACCAATTCCAGGACACATAGCAGCTTTACTTAATACATAGAAACAAACACAGGGAAGCAGCCAAACTGTGGAGACAAAGAAACATGTCACAAGTGAAAGAACAGAAGAAATCTCCAGAAAAAAGAACAAAATGAAATGGAAGCAAGCAAACTACTAGATACAGAGTTCAAAATAATGATTATAAGGTTGCTGGAGGATCTAAATGAGGGCTTCAAGGGACCTAGTGGCACTTCCAAGGATCTTAGTGAGAATTCAAGAACCTTAGTGAGAACATCAAAGACATGAAAAGGACCAGTCAAAAATTAAGCATACACTAACTGAAATAAAGACTAATTTACAGGGATTCAACAGTAGAGTAGAGGATTATGATAATCAAATCAACTATTTAGAATATGAGGAAGCAAAAAACACCCAATCAGAAGAGAAAAAGAAGAAGAAGAAGAAGAAGAAGAAGAAGAAGAAGAAGAAGAAGAAGGAGGAGGAGGAGGAGGAGGAGGAGGAGGAGGAGGAGGAGGAGGAGGAGGAGGAGGAGGAGGAGAAGGAGGAGGAGGAGGAGAAGGAGAAGGAGAAGGAGAAGGAGGAGAAGGAGAAGGAGAAGAAGAAGAAGAAGAAGAAGAAGAAGAAGAAGAAGAAGAAGAAGAAGAAGAAGAAGAAGAAGAAGAAGAAGAAATATGGAGATAGTGTAAGGAGCCTCTGGGACAACCACAAGATCCCAACATTCATATTATGGGGGGTGCCAGAAGAAGAAGAGAGAGCAAGATATTGCAAACCTATTTGAAGAAATAATGACAGAAAACTTCTTCTAACTGGTGATTTCAAGAAATGCACTTACAAGTCCAGGAAGCACAGAGAGTCCCAAACAAGAGGAACCCAAAGAGGCCCACACCAAGACACATCAGAATCAAAATGTAAAGCATTAAAGACAAAGAGAGAATCTTAAAAGCAGCAAGAGAAAAGCAGTTAGTTACTTGCAATGGAGTACCCATACTTTGCAGGCCAGAAAGGAGTAGCAAGAAATATTCAAAGTGATTAGCAAGGATCTACAACCAAGATTACTCTACCCAGCAAAGCTATCATTTAGAATTGAAGGTCAGATAAAAAGCTTCACAGACAAGGAAATGCTAAAGGAGTTTACCACCAAACCAGCATTACATGAAATGTTGAAGGGTATTCTTTAGGAAGAGGAAGAGGAAGAGAAAGAGGAAGAGGAACAAGAAGAAGAAGAAGAAGAAGAAGAAGAAGAAGAAGAAGAAGAAGAAGAAGAAGAAGAAATTAAAATATGAATAATAAAATGGTAATAAATACATATCTAGCAACAATTGAATCTAAAAAATCAAAATAAACAAGGAATCTAATAAACAAAATAAATTGTTGAATAAAATAGAACCAGAGGCATGGTAACATGGAACAGATTGACGAATTTCAGAGGGAAGGGGTGGGGTGGGAAGAGATTAACCAAAGATCTTATATACATACTAGAGGCCCAGCACATGAAATTTGTGCATGGGGCAGGGGAGGGATGTGTCCCTCAACCAGCCTGTACCCTATCCAATCTGGGACCACTCAAGGGATGTCTGATTGCCCAATTAGGCCCAATCCCACCAGGGCAGTTGGGGGGGAACCAGGCTGGTGGGATCAGGCCTAAACGGGCAGTTGGACATCCCTTTCACAATCCAGGACTGCTGGCTCCCAACCACTCGCCTGCCTGCCTGCCTGATTGCCCCTAACCCAGTGGTCGGCAAACTCATTAGTCAACAGAACCAAATATCAACAGTACAATGATTGAAATTTCTTTTGAGAGCCAAATTTTTTAAACTTAAACTATATAGGTAGGTACATTGTTATTAACTTAATTAGGGTACTCCTAAGCTGGCCTTTGCTAAAAAAGTCCTCAATCTGATTGAGGTACGTTCTCTGAGGTCGACCCTTTTCAACTCTCCCATCCACACTCGTCCTGTATACTTGTTTCAGATAGACGAGTGTGGATGGGAGATTTGGAAGGGGTCGACCTCAGCGAACGTACCTCAAAACAATGTACCTCCCCCATGCTGCATATCCCATGGCCCGCCTGTGCTGCGTCTCCCGTCGCCCGACTGACCGACACCCCCCACTTATTCCAATGCCACTTCTTCAAAATAAACTTGCCCAGGCCGAAAACCGACTTCTGCACGTGGGCCACGAAGTTTCAATCGCACTGTACGTGCGCGCCCACACATGGTATTTTGTGGAAGAGCCACACTCAAGGGGTCAAAGAGCTGCATGTGGCTCACGAGCCACGGTTTGCCTACCACTGCCCCAACTGCTTCTGCCTGCCAGCCTGATCACCCCCTAACCACTCCCCTGCCAGCTTGATTGACACCTAACTGCTCCCCTGCCAGCCTGATTGCCCTTAACTGCCCTCCCCTGCAGGCCTGGTCCCCCCCAACTGCCCTCCCCTGCAGGCCTGGTCCCCCTCAACTGCCCTCCCCTTCAGGCCTGGTCCCCCTCAACTGCCCTCCCCTGTTGGCCTGATTGCCCACAACTGCCCCTCTGCTGGCCATCTTGTGTCCACATGGGGGCGGTCATCTTGTGTGTTGGAGGGATGGTCAATTTGCATATTACCTCTTTATTATAAAGGATATGCATTACCTATAGACACAGACAATATGGTGGTGAAGGTCTGGGGCAGGGTGGGAACTGGGTAGAGGGGCACAATGGGGGGAATGAGGAGGACATCTGCAATACTCTCAACAATAAAGTTTTTATTTTTTAAAGACATAGGGTACAGAACAGACTGACATATCTCAGAGAGAAGGGTGGGGTGGGAGGATGGAAAGAGATTAACCAAAAGAATTTACATGCATATAATGCATAACCAATAGACACAAACATATAGTGTAGTAAAGGTCTGGGGTGAGATAGGACTGGGAGGAGGGGGGTAAAGAGGGTAATACTGTAAACAATAAAATAAAATAATAAAATAAACAATAAAATAAAATAAAATAAAATAAAATAAAACAACATAAGGTAGCTGAATGGATGAGAAAACATGACCCATATGTATGGTGTCTACAAGCCGGCCACCCCAGAACAAAAGATACACACTAAAAGTGAAGGGATGGAAAAAATATTCTATGCAAATGGAAATGAAAAAATAAACTTAGGCATTAATACTTATATCAGACAAAGTGCTTTTGTTTGAAAGACAGTAAGAGACAAAGGACACTACATAATGATAAAGAAAGCAATCCAAACAAGAAGATATAACCCTTGTACAAATGTATGTACCTAACATAGGAACACCTAAATATGTAAAGCAGGTCCTGGTGGACATAAAGGGAGAGATCAACACTAATGCAGTGCTAGTAGAAGATTTTAACACCCCATTTAAATCAATGGATATATCTTCCAGAGAGAAAATCAACAAGTAAACAATGGCTTTAAATGACACAATAGACCAGATGAATTTAATTTATATCATCAGACCATTTCACATCAAAGCAGCAGAATACACATTATTTTCAAGTGCACATGAACTATTTTCTAGGATAAACCACATGTTAAGACAAAAAAAGACTCAACAAATTTAAGAAGTTTGAAATCATATCAAACATCTTCTCTGACCATAATGGTATAAAACTAGAAAATCAGTTAGAAGGAAAAACTGAAAAACACTTAAAACATGGAGGCTAAATAACATGTTATTAAACAATGAATGTGTTAACAACTAGATCAAGGAAGAAATCAAAAGCTACCTAGACACACACCAACTCAAAATCTATGCATAAGCAGTCCTAAGAAGGAAATTCATAGCATTACAGGGCTACCCCAAGAAGCAAGAAAAATTAAATAAATAATCTAACCCTATACCTAAAATAGCTAGAATAAAAACAGTAAACAAGCCTACAGTAAGTATAAAAAAGAATATCATGAAGATTGGAGAAGAAATAAATAACAGAGGCTAAAAAATAAAAAAATAATAAAAAAGAGAACAATGAAACTAAGAACTGGTTCTTTGAAAAGATAAGCAAGATTGACAAAACTGTAACCAGACTCATGAAGAAAAAGAGAAAAAACAAATAAATGAATAAAATCAGAAATGAAAGAGGAGAAGCAGCCAAACATAGGATTGTAAGAAAATGCTATGAACAACTATATGCCAACAAATAAGAAAACCTAGGTGAAATGAACAAATCCCTAGAAACACACAATTTTTCAAAACTGAATCAGCAAGAATCAGAAAATCTGAATAGATCAATTACAACTACTGAAATCGAGCAGTAATAAAAAAATTAAATTAAAAAAAACCTCCAAGCAAACAAAAGTCCTGAACTGGATGGCTTCACAGGGAAATTTTACTAGACATTCAAAGAAGAACTAACATATATTCTTCTCAAACTATTTCAAAAATCCAAGAGGAAGAAGAACCCAAGCTCATTTACAAGGCTTTATCTTAATTCCAAAACCAGTTAAAGACACTACAAAAAAGAAAATTATAGGCCAATATTTCTGATCAACATAGATACCAAAATCCTCAAAAAATATTAGCAAACAAGACCCAGCAATACATTAAAAATATCATACATCAAAGTCAAGTGATATTTATTTCAGGGATGTAAGGTTGGTACAATATTCACAAATCAATAAATGTGATTCATCACATAAATAAAATGAAAGATAAATATCACAAGATCATATATGACAAACACACAGCCAACATCATGCTCAATGGGAAAAAATTAAGTGATGTCTCTTTTCACCACTCTTATTCAACATAGTACTAGAAGACCTACCCATACCAATCAGACAAGAAGAAGAAATAAAAAGCATCCAAATGGGAAACGAAGAAGTAAAACTCTCATTATTTGAAGATGACATGACATTGTATATTAAAAAAACAAAACAAAAATAAAACAAAGAAAACACCAAAAAACTACTAGGACTGATAAGTGAATTTGGTAAAGTAGCAGGATACAAAATTAATATTCAGAAATTGCTGGCATTTTTATATACCAATAATGAACTATGAGAAAGAGAAATTAAGAAAATAATCCCATTTACTATTATAGAAAAAGTAAGTTATCTAGGAATAAATTTAACCAAGATAAAATACATATACTCAGAAAATTATAGGATACTGAAGGAAGAAATTGAGGAAGATATAAATAAGTGGACACATACTGTGTTCCTGGATGGGAAGAATTAACATCATTAAAACGTCCATTATACCCAAAGCAATGTATAGTTTTAATTCCAAAAATGTATATGGAACCACAAATGACCCTGAAAAGCTTCAGCAACCTTGAGAAAGAAGAACAAAATGGAGGTATCACACTACCTGACATAAAACTATATTACAAGGCCACTGTAATATAAAAAGAGGCATATAGATAAAAGGAATAGAATAGAGAGCCCAGAAATAAACCCATGCCTTTATGGTCAATTAATATTTGACAAGGGAGGCAGGAACACACAATGGAGTAGACAGTCACTTCAATAAATGATGTTGGAAAAATTGGACAGGTACATATAAAAAATTAAACTAGCCCACCAATTTACACCATAACAAGAATAATCTCAAAATTGATAAAATCCTAGAAGAAAATTATAGGTAGTAAAAATCTCAGACATCTCTCATAGCACTATATTTGCTGATATATCTCCTTGGGTAAGATAAATAAAGAACAAAATACATAAAGGTGATTACATAAAACTAAAAAGCTTTTGCACCGCAAAGGAAACTATCAAAAAAAAAAATGAAAAGGGAACCCTCTAAGTGGGAGAACGTATTTGGCAATGACACATTTGATAAGGGGTTAATTTCCTAAATATACTAGTATATAGAACTTATACTACTCAATACCAAGACAAACAACCCAATTAAAAAATGGGCAAATGATCTGAATACACATCTCTCCAAAGAGTACATTCAAATGGCCAATAGACATATGAAAAGATGCTCAGTGTCACTAACCATCAAAGAAATACAAATTAAAACCATGAGATATCACCTCATACCTGTCAGAATGGCTACCATCAATAAATCAACAAACAACAAGTGCTGGTGATGATATTCTGAAATAAAGGAATTCTTGTGCACTGTTAGTGGGAATGCAGACTAATGCAGCCACTGTGGAAAACAGCATGGAGTTTCCTCAAAAAATTAAAAATGGAACTACCTTTTGACCTAATGATTTCACTTCTGGAAATATAACCAAAGAAACCTAAAACACTAATTCAAAAGAACATATGCACACCTATGTTCATTGAAGTGTTATTTACAATAGATCTGGAAACAGCCCAAGTACCCATCAAAGATGAGTAGAAAAAAAGATGTGGTGCATTTACACAATGGAATGCTACTCAGTCATAAAAAAAGAGAGAAAAGGAAATCACACCTTTTTTGACAAGGATGGACCTGGAGAGTATTATGCTAAGTGAAACAAGCCAGTCAGAGAAAGACAAATAATATACGAGTCAAACCTCAGTTCTTGAATATCTTCCATGTTGAACAATTTGCTTCTCAACCAAATTGTTCACAGAAACAAACAAAACTTTAGTTCTCAACCTGACAACGCTTTTATGCATCACTCAGGGAATAAACAAAGGAGAGAATGTGTGAGTATGAGTCAGTTTACCACTAACCCTCAAATTGTTAACATCTCAGGAAATTGTGCTGTGAATATTTTTGTGTTTTCCTGCTGCTTGTTACTATAAAATACATACAGTAAGTCCTAAGAAATTAGTGATAGCAGCAAAGTGAAAAGAAAAGTTGCAAGAACAATGATAGAGCTTTAAAAATAAACAATTAAAAACTATGATAGAGGTGTTCATGTGTCTTATCTGGCTATCAAGAGAGGCATGATGAAATCAATGATAAACACAATTTTAAAACATAAAGAGACCATCAAGAATGCTAATGTTGCTATGGGTGTGAAAGTGCTCATGAAAAGGTAATTGAAGAGGTAGAAAAATTGTTGATTTTGATCATGAAAAGCAGTTAGTTGGTGATAGCATTTTGGAGGCAATGATATGTGAAAAGGTGAAGTTGCTGCATACTGACCTTCTGAAAGATCTCGTTGGACCAGTTCTGAAAGTGATTTGTTTAAGGTTAGTAGGGGGTGGTTCAACAAATCTAAGAAAAGAAGTGATATTTAGAGTGCAGTGAGGCATGGGGAGGCTGCCAGTTCTAACAAAGTGGCTGCTGGTAATTTTGTGACAGAATTTCAAGAATACATAGAGATTAAGGGATTTCTTTCCCAACAAGTGTTCAATTGTGATGCGATAGGCCTCTAAAATGTCAAAGAGTATCTACATCACACAGGAGGAGAAGTGATTGCTAGGACACAAGCCAATGAAGGACAAACAGATGTTATTGTTGTGTGGGAACGTGAGTGGGGACTTTAAATTGAAGCTTCTACTCATCTACCATTGTAAAAACCTGTGAATTTTCAAGAAAAATAATGTCACAAAAAAACAAATTGAATGTGATGTGGAGGGATAATAGCAAAGCTTGGTAGACAGGCAATTTTTTATTAAGTGGGTTCATGAAGTGTTTCCCCAAGTGTAAAGAAATGCCTCTGCGAAAAACAATTGCTACTCAGGACACTTCTTATAATGGACAATGCCCCTTCCAGTCTTGGAGGCCAAGTTGGTAGAGGAGTAATGTCATCACTGTGAGGTTCTTACCACCTAACACAACTCCTCTCATCCAGCCCATGGGCCAGCAGGTCATTTCTAATTTCAAGAAATGTTACACAAAGGTATTGTTTCAGAGGTGTTTTGAGGTGACCTCTGAAACTAATTTAAGCCTCAGGGAGTTCTGTAAGGAACATTTTAATATCCTCACTTGCTTGAAGCTCATAGACAAATCGTGGGGGTGAGGAGAGTGTCTTCTAGACCATGCAATTGGCTTGAAAGAAATTGTGGCCTGAGTCTGTTGCTAATGAGACTTTGAGGGCTTTGAGCATGAGCCTGTCCTTGTTGTGGAGGGTACTGTGTCTCTGGAGAAGTCAATGGGTTGAAGGTGGGTGATGATGATGTGGAGAAGTTGGCGGAGGACCATAGCACTGAGCTGACCACTGAGGAGCTCCAAGATCTTCAGAGGGAGCAGCAACAGATGGCAGCTGAGGAGTCTCTTCAGAGGAGGGGGAGGGAAGGGCGATATTCCTACTTCACTAGTCAAGGAAGTGCTTTGGCAAGTGGGAGAAATGCAAATATTTATTGAGAAATATCACCCTGACAAAGAAGTAACAAACCATGTGATAAACTCGTTTAATGACAATGCAGTTTCACTTCAGGCAAATGTTAAAATGCAGGCAAAAACAAACATCATTGGATAGGTTTTTAGTGCGACAAGGTCCAGTGAGCCTGAAGCAAGTTTGAGTGGAGCAAAGAGAGAAAGAGAAAGAACCTCAGAAGAACATCCACCTTATGTTTTTATGGAAGAGGACTCCCATTCCGAACAATAATATCCCTTTATCCCTCTAACCCTCCTCTCTGATTCAGTCATCAATAGTTCTCAACATTAAAGGTAAGTTCTGTGTATGTAAATTTTCATTTTTTACTGTACATATCATTTCCTTTTTGTTAAATTTTTATTTACATTTCATGACCTTTTTCAGAGTGTTTATTTATAGATTAAACAGTACATTAGTCAGGTACTATATATACAAAAGGTTTAAACAGGGAATCATTTGGGGGTCTGGAATGGATTAATTCAATTTACATTATTTCTAATGGAGAAAAAAGATTCAGTTTCCAACAAATTACTTCTCAACCAGCCTTCCAAAATGAATTAAGTTCAATTCATATGTGAAATCTAATTAGCAAAATAATTTAACAAACAGAAACAGAAGCAAAGATGCATAGAACAGAATGGCAGTAATCAGAGTGGAGGTGGTTTAGGGGACTGGATGAAAAAGGTAAAGAGATTAAGCAATAGATATATGACATATACTAGTAGACACGGATAGCAGTACAGTGACATCCAGAGAGAAAGGGGCATGAAGGAAGACCAAAGTGGGCAAAGGGGGGATAAATGGGGATGGAAAGAAACTTTGCTTTGGGCAATGGACACATAATGCAGTGTGTAGATGTTTTTTTTAACTGTATACTTGAAACCTGTATGGTTTTATTAACCAACTAGAGGCCCGATGCATGAAATTCGTGCAAGAGTAGGCCTTCCTTCCCCCGGCTGCCAGCACCGGCTTCCCTCTGGCACACAGGACTGGGGCTTCCTTCACAGCCCCGGCTTCATCCAGAAGATCATCCGAAGGACGTCCAGTCTAAGTAGGATATTATGCTTTTATTATTATAGGCACATTAAAAGGGAATTAAAAAGAGAAAATATTTGAATATTGCTATTTGCCCTTTCTCTATAATAGAAGTGTCAGAGATGAAAGAAAATTAGTAAAATGTATATGAAAATCTCCCTCCTGTCAGAGTCTGAGGCATGCTGCGGGACCCAGAGTCAAGTCCCCGCCCACCCGTGTGGGCCTCAAAATCATGCAAGACCCAGACCTGGCCGGCCCACCCCTGTCAAGCCTTGCTGGGTGGGGGGCACAGCCTCAGGTCCCCCCAGCCCTGGCGCAAGGGCACAAAGGCGTGACGACCATTTGCATATTAGCTCTTTATTATATAGGATGTCACCCAAATAAATTTAATAAAAAAACTATACACAGACCAACTTCACATGAATAATTTCAATTTAGTTTTTCTTTCTTTACCTTTTTAGAAATTAAAAGAAAACAAGAGTTGGGAAACACTGGTAATGCAATAGTAAAAACAATGCCAATAACAACATTATGATTCTGACTGCAACCTTAAGTCACCAAGAAGTCATATAAGCTGCTCATTAGAAAGCATTCTTATGTTTCATGCAATGATAGAAATTCACAAAAATTGTGTGCATATTAACTTCTGCATTTCTATCACTGGTGAGGTTATTTAATATACTTGACCTACTGTATTAATTTAGAGGAAGTTATATTTGACAAATGTGAAGCATGTGTTTGCAGAGTTTAGTTTGGGTAAGAGTGAAAGCGGACTCTCTAAGTGGCACTCCAACAGAGAATAAGTTATTACAGTCTCTCATAAAGAAGTATAAATTAATGAATTTAATCCACAACAAAAAGTATTTGGCTTCTATCTAAAATGGATTTTTTTAAAAAACTATGTGACTACCCTAAACACTCTCCAACTACATCTTCCAGTGACAAGACTGTGAGGTATTATGGGTGTCACTAACCTTTGCATAGAGCCACTTAATTCCCACTGCCTTTTTCTGCCAGAGCCATTGCCTTCAACATTTCTGACACATTTCCATCAGTGCTGTAGGAGGAAATCATGAAATTCCACCCAAAGATACTTAGGAAATGCAAAATGACAGCAGGAGGAGCAAACATTGTCACACAAGCTCAGAAAGGAAACAAGCTCTGCAGGAGTAGAAGAGTTTTAGCACCTCCACCTCCCCACACACTTTTAATCCTCACCCCAAGATATTTTTTTCCATTGATCTTTAGAGAGAGAGTAGAAGGAAAGGAGGAGGGGGAGAGAGAAAGAGAAACATCAATGTGAGAAAGACACATCAATTGGTTGCTTCCTGCAAGTGCACTAACCAGAACCATAAGAGTGGGACCATCATCTTGAGAAAATGTGCAGTTAAAGGGTACAGAAATAGGGTACAAACTGTCTCGTCTCTGATTCAATTTCAGAATGAATAACTAGTTAGTAAGAAAAAAATTAAAGATTTCGGTGAGGTGGCCATGGCAAATGGCTAGAAACCTTTCTCAAATAAGACCTACAGGACACCTATGTTACCCAAATACCTCTTGAGATCTTCAATTCTAAGAAAATAAAGGCATATACATATACACAGAACTCAATTTTTTAAAATTATGTAAAGCCGAGTATAATGACAAAAACTAGAGCTTTGGGCATTAAGGCAGGCCTGGGTTCAGATTTTTCCTCCAAACTTTGCAGGGGAGCATGACCAGGGCTATTATTCTCACAGGGACACTCTTGTTTTTTCTAGCAAGTAAGGGCCTGATGTTCTGAGGCTTTCTCTTGCTTTTCTCATTTTGGTCTCTCAGGGGTCTCTTCTCTATCAACAAACATGTGAAAGTCACCTTAATGGGAAGAGAGTTGCTTCAGACTGACCAATGAGCCTCCTGAAAAACTGCCAACTCGGGCCTGGGTTTGATAACAGAACATCAGGCTGGAAACAGAGCCTGAGAGGGAGCCCAACTCCCTCCACCAAGCTGGGCCTCTGCCCAGTCTACACCAATCTAAGAGCAGTGTCCATTCAGCCAGTGGATATTCACTTTGAAATAACCCTTCCCATGCCCTCATCAGAGTCCCCGAGCACCTGCCCTACAGAGCACCTTTCAGAGGCCAAGGGACCCACACCTTGGGTTGAAAGACCACAACCATGGGCTTCAGTTCCTGCTGCCTTCTTTCCAAGGATGGGCTGGTGAGGTAATGAGGCCAGAAAGTAGAACTGTATTTCCCACATGCTCTGCCCTTGGCCAGCCAACAAAGAACTGTCTGGTTTCTCAGGAATGTTTTGTCATAATAGCACACAGCTTGCCCAGCCCCTTCACAGAAAGGACTTTTGATGACCATCTCTTGTTACTGTAGAAACTCTCCACTTTTGAGAGTTTCACCTCACCTTCCTCTGCATTCCCCATTCACAGAATAAAGGTATCCCCAGGGGAGCCTTTCCTAATCATTCCCAAGCAAGTCTGGCCTGGATCTGTTCTCCCTCAGTTTTTTCACATCTCTGCCACATTACTGACACCATCAGACAGTGTGTTCCTGGAGCCAAGATTGGAATTACATTTTTCTCTAAACCTTTGCACTTGACATAGTTCCTGAATTAAAATTTGAAATGTATTTTGCATCTTATATTTAGCTGACATTTTATGCATTTAATTTAAAGCATTTAATTAAAGCATTTAATTCTTACAATGATCAGTTAAGTATTATTATTACCATTTATAACTTAGAGAGACCCAGATCAATTAAATAATTTGTGTGAGAGTACACCAGTTCTCTGTGACTAATTCCAGAGTGAGATGTTCCACTAACATCTATAATTATACACAGTAGGCACTCCATAAATGAGTGATAAATTAATAAATAGATGCATAAATGTGTTTAAATGTTATCTACCTACCATACAGCATTTCATTTCTTTTAATTTTAGGAAAAAGTGCAAAGAGAATGGAATTGCTCTGATATGATTACATAGTCACTTTTAATAATGTCAATATAAGAGTGATTTTCTTAAGACAATGATGATGAATAGCTTACTCTCTCACAGGGAAATTTTTAAAAAGTGGGACCACTTGTCAATTGAAGCAGGAAAAAAAATTTTCTACTATGAGAGCGCTTAACCACTGAAAAAAGTAACTTTGGAATCTCCATCTCAAGAGATTTTCAAAGAAGTGAATGGAGAAACAAGCAGGTTTGGCATCCACAGGGCTCAAGCACTACTCTAGTGCAGTGGTTCTCAACCTTCTGGCCTTTTAAATACAGTTCCTCATGTTGTGACCCAACCATAAATTTATTTTCATTGCTACTTCATAACTGTAATGTTGCTACTGTTATGAATCATAATGTAAATATCTGATATGCAGGATGGTCTTAGGCGACCCCTATGAAAGGGTCGTTCGACCGCCAAAGGGGTTGCGACCCACAGGTTGAGAACCGCTGCTCTAGTGAGAAGCTCGCAGGAGAGCTGTTGCTCATCACTCCTCATTGGTGTCTGAGGCAGAGTTAACAGATTCTTGTTTGAAAACAGTGGAACTTCTTGAAAAAGTAAACGTTTTTATCTGGAGCGTCACCCTCAACCACAGACCATGCCTGTTCACCATTATACAGATTGGTTCTGGACAAAATTGACAGAGTATTTTGAATTTGTTTAGTGATGTCAGTGCTCTCTTTCCTCACCTATTGCTGAGCCCTCCTCTTCTCCTTCACACTTGTTCACATTCTTTTCTGTGATTAAATCCTTTCCCATAAGCAGTTCTTACTGATTACATCTTTACAGTGTACATAATACAATGCCACAGCACCTGCCCTTTAGATACCTGTCTTCCAGAGCCACGCTGGCTTCATGGTCACCACGGCATCTTTCATCATCAAACAGCCTTTTCGGTGGCTGAGGATCTCTTCCATGACCACATATTCCACTGGCACCTTTAGTCAGTTTAAAGTTGGCTCCCACATGATGACAGCAGCACACGAATAATTACACCTCACACATAACAGAATTAAGCACCCTCCTCACACTTCAGAAAAACAAAATCCACTCTCTTTGGTAATAATTTCATTATCAAGGTGATTGTTATTTATTTAATCTTTATTTTTATGACTAGTGCCTTACATGAATTCTCATGCAGAATCAGTAATCCAATTTATAAGAGAATATACAAATATTTCATCGGAAGCTTTTATCCTGAGCTGAGATCGTAATGAAGCACTGTAACAAAAGTCAGTAGTTTGAGACTGATCTGATAACAACTATGCTCCCATTTTAGGTGAATTTATCTACTAATGACTGCCTTTTTTTTTCTTGTTGTTTACTTTGGTATTTTTACTCCTATTAATCAGGTATCTTACAAACAATAGCTTCTTTCTTATGTTTTTATTTTTCAAATTTATTGTTGAAAGTATTACAGATGTCTCCTTTTTCTCCCATTCACCCCCTCCTCCCCACTTTTTTTTTAAAATAGGAAAAGTAAGAGGTATATCTGCTGCTGCAAGCAGGACTTGCATTCTAAGAGACTTCCATTTTTCCCTGTTGCTGTAATTTACTCGGTGTGGAACCTTACTGGAGTTAGTGAGCTCAAGTCTCATTGTAGCCCACACGGAGGACCAGTAGGAGAAAGCACTGCAAGTGTTTCTCCGGCCTCGTGTCTCTCTGCTCCCAGCCATGGGGCTCTTTGGCCACCAACCACCTCAGGACTCAGAAACAAGCCAGACAAGTTGAAACACAGACCTGGAAGCTGGTGGTTATTAGGCTCAGCAATGATGAATCACTTGTTCTGTTGTCCCTGTTCTGGCTTTAAATTTGTAACATCTTTATACTGGCAAGTCCCAGCTAGAACAAGTTTATTTAGAGTTGCTGCAAGATTCAATTTTTTAAAGATGTGAAGCATAAGTAAAAGTATACCATAGTCAATAAAGTGAGTAAGATAATATCAGGTTGAATATAGTGTATAGAGAGAAAAGCTTTTTTAATATTTAACCGAAGTCCACTGTCTACTATCAACTACTGGGTCTCACAATGCTTATCTTCCCAGTTAAGCTATGGCCCAATATGAAACAGAGTTAGTACAAGCATCTGGTAGCACATGTGAAACAAAGCATATAGAGGAAGCAAAACAAAGTACAGAATTTTCCAGACAGCAAGCCTGGTATTACTCTCCTGAGTCACCGTTACTGCCTGAAATAATAAAGCTGATTTTTTTAACTGATTCTATTTGCACATTACAATGTCTGAATGATGGGTTCTTGCTTTTTGTTCTTTTATTAATGTGCTGAAAAATATGGCTAGGTGAATATTTGACAATGTTTTCAGTGGTTATGCAGCACTCCTGATTATGCACTCTTCATATGTTCCTATATCTAAAACAAATTTTAAAAAGGATAAACATCATTTAACTTAGAAGTTCTATTTTGAAAATGAGAAGGGGAAAGTAATGACTGGTACTCAAACAGCATTACTGATTGTTGGGAGTCAAATTGGGTAGGTACCTACTTTTAAAATGTCATTTAAGTTTTTGTTCATTTTGTTTGTTAACTGTTCACTTTTTAAAATTGCTACATTTACTATTTCTTTTATCTGTAACTAGGACCAAGACCTAGAAAAACACTCAGTTGTTTGATTCATTTATTTTCCTTCAACAAATATTCACCGAGATTTTACTATGTGCAAGACACTCTGCTAGATACTGATGATACAATGATTAAGAATTTATCCCTACCCTTAGAGGAGCATAAGACATATATATATATACTGATATATACATACATATAT